>NW_010415723.1:152722-175203 GCF_000710305.1 Buceros rhinoceros silvestris | reverse complement strand
GCCCCGCGTCCTTGCTGGATGCCTGCTGAGGATTCAGCTAACTCTGGACTCATTTAAGTGGCAAGAGCCCCAGCGGCAGTGGCAAGGTGATACAGGAAACGCGGGAAGACAGTGCTCAGCTATCTCTCGTCACCTGGAGATACAGGGCAGAGGACAAGAGGAAAAATAACATAACTGTGTGTGCAATGCACACCTGCGTGTGTGCAAGCATATGTGCGTGTTCGGAGGCGCAGAAAATCCGCGCCATATCCAATGCCCTTTTTAACATTTTGCCCCCTTTTTTAGCTTAGAAAATTCACTTCCCCTGTGTATGCGGATGAGCTTACTCCAGCATATGGTCAAATATCTGCTCATCTTTTACTACCCATTCCTAACTGGCTGAGTGTGAAAGATTTAAATCCTGACCAAATATGCAATGCAGGTCTCTTCTCGGGGGTCTGAGAGGTGAGCACAAGCAGCTGCATTGCCCTCTTGCCCAGCCATTGGAAAATTATTGCTAAAGGATTTAACACGGCTGTAAATAAGTTTGTACCAAACCGATTCTTCGTAGCTGAATCGAGAGAGAAGAAACACAAAGAACACATTGCTGCTACTTGTGGTTAATTGCTGCCTTTTCTTTTGGGTCTACTTGGTTTGAAATATTCAATGCAGAAGAAACCATCTATTTTTCCTCCACAACCTGTCAGTAGAGGAAGAGAAATATGGGTTTCCCCCCCTCCCCTTTTTTATAAACAAGGAGTATAAACGGTTTTATAGTAACTAGATAAAATTACACAGTATTTTACTCAGCAGAGAAAAATATGGATCTCTGCGTGGCAGTATTACTCCTATCTTTCTCACTGACTGTATGTTAACGTGACGACTCCACATAACTCAGCTTTGCAGCGTTGTCATGGTCATCTCAGAGCTCAGACACTGCTCTGTCCCACCACTGCCACCTCCACGTGCTTGGGACAGCCTCGCTGTCCCCAGAGCAGGTGATGGTGACATGCATTTTAAAGAGCTCTGGGGTTTGATGTCCCTCCTGTAACACCCCAACGACTTGGGGGACATCTGGGCTAGCAGTTACAGATTTAAGGCTGTATTTCACACCCAGCCATTCTCCTGCTGTGGTCCACGATCAACCTTTACCCTGCAAAGGAGCAGTGAGCACAGCCTCAGCCCGTGCTACCGCATCGTCACTTAGAGGAAACATCTCTTGGAGGAGACCAACAACAGAGCAGGAAAATGCACCGACTTTTCAGTACCAACAAACCTATAAACCGATGCCACCTTTGTTTTGAAGCACCAAACCACCTGTCACCAACACCAACCGCTTTGCTTCAGCTTGCTGAGCCTCAGCTCTACACCGTGAAGCGCTGTGACAGACCCCCTGCCTTCTGCAAACTCCACATCTTCCACAAAAACAAGGCAAGATTTCACAGCCACAACGTTTCTCCCTTTGACGCCAAACTTGCTCTAAGGACGTGTCAATATTTCAGAATCAGAATATCTCTGTAGCATTTTATGCCCATTCTGATGGCGACTCTGGAGTATTGGCTTTCGCAACGCTAAGTAGAAGTATTTTCCAGACCTTTATAGGATTAAAATCAACATTTTCCATCACCACCTGGCAAACAGCTGCCCTAAACTGAGTTCACGCTAGCACCTGGGGTAGGAAATCCAGTGTATTCGTGTGGGTCTGTTAAGTTTTGACCGAACAGTCAAAACTGGTACGCCTGTAGGACAGCGCTCAACTGGGAGCTGGGTTGCTGTCACCCCACATTGCTCTACCTGCTGTTCCAACCACCGCCAGCAGCGTGTGGCTGTCACCCTCACCCCGCGAGATCACCATCTACTTTGGTCCAACAAACTGAGCATCTGGAGCCACCACAAATTTTGCCAGAGCTGCTTGCAATCAGGGAGGGAGAAGACCCACAGGCGCCCTTACCTCTCGGCTCCATCCTGCCATCTCTGCTGCTTGGTGAGAGCTCTGGTGAAGGCGGAGATGCCGGTTCTCCATCGTGGCGGTTGTGGAAAGGCAGGTTGAGCTCGCTGTCAGCGCCTTCAGCCCTTTGGCACATGCACAGCTGTGAACCCACCGGACAGAGCCCAAAGCGCAGAGGAGAAAAGTGTGCAAATGGCTTTAGCTTTTCACAGCAGGCACCGAATCCCCATCTCCTTTACGAGCAGAAATTCAGAAGCACTTTCCTAATCAAATCAGCTGGTTTGCAGCTTTTAGCTGTAAAAACACACAGTGGAAATTTTCATTTGGAGCTGAACACGTCCACCTCTTTGCACTGTGTTTGCACAGCCCTTCGCACCCCACGCCAGTACCACCTCTAGTGCTTCCAGAGCATCCCACCGCTTCGGCTAAAAATGAAAGAATTCAGTGATTATTATTTTAATCCTTATTTTTCCAAGGGCGGGGTGGGGTGGGGGGGTAAAAAATAAATTAATTATTTTAAAAGGATTTAATCTCAAAGTTAAAGCTTGGAAGTTTCAGCTGCTCCTGCAGCGTTAATGCCCACTGTGCTGATCTGACCCACGGGATTCGGGTGTAGGACGTGGTCGTGGCGTGGAGCTGGAGCAACGTTACTGCAGCATCGCCCGTAGAGGGAGCTTCCTCGGAGAGCCGGGCATGGTTGACATCTTTTCATCAAAAGGGTTGAGTTTTTTTAAAAAAGTATATTTATTTTTTTCCCAGACAATATAAAGTATTGATTTTAAAGTTCTTGTGGGTTTGGTTTTTTCCCTGCCCCTCACAGCAAAACAGGCAGGTCTGGGTTAGATGTTTTGTGAGGGGGGGTGGAAAAGCAACGGGGAGAGAAATGCTTTGCTCGGCAATGGGTGTTTGCAGTCGGTTTTTAGTTGGATTGAATCAAGTAAATTGTAAATGGTCACTTTTCTATTTTATTTTGTTATAATGAAGGGAAAAAAAGCTAATATTATAGCAAAAATGAGATTCTTCAGTCTGCCAGTGCTCAAGTGTTAAACAGCTTTTCAGACCTACTGGATGCCACTCTGGGTTTGAAATGTGAAGCCCGACGGCTGTTTTTCTACACATTTTTAGTTTAATTTCCTTGCAAATAGGCTCCCAGGCTCCAGTTACTTCTCCATGAGATCCCCCTACCCTTTGGGCATGGCCACAGGATTCCCACAGCTCCCAAGCCGGTGAAGGAACGTCCTTTTAATTCACTCTGTGGACGGCCCAATTAGCATCCCGGTAAATTATTACCTCAGGGAAAACTCTGGTCTCAGGACTCAGCAGCCAGCTGCGAAGGCAGCCGGCGCACGCCCCACTTCCCCGAGCGGCGCGGGGAGAGCTGAGAAGATGGAGGGCATTTTCTCCGCGAGGCGATGGCGTTCAGGTGGCCGGGCAGCACAATTAGACAGGGAGAATTGAAGATTATCTCTGGTTTATAGTTCCCTGGTAGAAGGGAGGGAAAGAAGCACAATGAAAACATGATCAAATCATTTGTTCTGCTGTTCAAACTTCTGGACAAGGCAAGAGATAAGACAGAGCTCCACCCCCCAGCTGCATTTGATCTATCGGGCTTTGAAATTAAATATTCTCCCCGCCACAGGCGTAGTAATGTCCTGATGAAAACTGCTTCTGCAGGCTCTCACATAACGCAGGGTTTGGGGCTCCCTCCACTCAGCATGGTCAGAACAAAAAGCAGCTGAGATCTCTCCAGTTCAGGTGCACCACAAGCAAGGGATGGTTCTCACACCAGCTCCTTTCCTACCTGCCAGGCAGAGGCAAGAGCCCTTGTCTGCTTGGACAAGGGGGCTGGAAAACACCAGGGGACCAGGCCAAGGCTGCGCAGGAGATCTGTGTCCCAGCAGAGACACAGCCCAGATGCTGGCGTGGTCCACCATGAAGCTGTTCTTGCCCCTCAGTAATGTGTTGCCACCTTCTTCTTCTGAAGAGGCCTCTCTCTGTTTTCTACCTCCAAAGTGCCTTTGCAATTCATGCGAGTGAGGCACAGGCAAATAAATCCCCATCGAGCCCACGCTGCAAATAAAAACCGTGACCATGTTGCATCCACTGTGAGGGACGGGGGCAGGTAAATACCGGCAGAACCTGAAGAAACCCTCCATTTGCATGCATAAATCTGGCACGAGTATCCTCACTCACCCAAGTGGGCTTTGCCCTCAGAAGAGCTGGGCAGATTTCCTCTCGTAATTTCAGCATCCTGAAGTTGTACCTCCCCCGCCTAAAGTTTTTTAGCCTTAAGGTAAGGCACCACCTGCTATGCTTCTGTAGGACCTCGCAGTGAATTTTCACAGCTCAAATATTAAGAATATTTCCTTGTACAAGCTGCAAATGTTTCACCTTTCCCCCTCCCCATCCTTCCTGAAGGAGGAGAGAGCAGGTGGGATATCCGCACCATCTTCCTTGTCCTATTTGCTAACAAGTCTGTTCTCACTTGTTCCTCTCTCCATACAGCATCCCCTCTCTCTCTCAGCCAGCCTCCTTCTAGGAGGCCTTTATTTATTTTAGTCTATTGTCTGATTCTGCTCCCCTAGATGGAAGCAGCACCTATTCACCTACACTTACCAAACCAAACCACCCACTAAGCTTATTTCTAAAAGCCCCAGACAACCCTTCCTCCAGTCACACCTTTTTTCCCAGATCTCCTCTCCAACTTGATGGAGTTCTTTTGCATGCTAGTCTTGTTCTCCAACATACAGTCCCTCTCGGCTAGGCTGGTGTCATCTGGAAATAACCGTTCCACCATCCCGGGTCGCTAATGAAAACACGGAGCATCACCAGGTGCAAGAGTCACCCTGTGCACACTTAGTCAACAACTCCTTTCGGTCCAACTGGGAACCTCTGGTAGGTGCTCTCCAGGTTCAAGTTTCCGGCCACTTTTGCAGCCTCTAGCATTTCATCTAGGTGATTCTCCCTGACTTAAAGACCGCTCTGTCAAAGACCTGCTACTCAGTCATGTCAGGAGATCCCACTGGGATGACACCATTCCCTTTGAGGCCACCTGTGTTATTTGTTCTCACACCCTCGTTTTCTCCTAGGTTTTCACAAGTTTGACGACAGGTTCCAGTGCTTTTCTGGGAACTGCAGCTGGACTGAAAGCTGCATAATTATCCAACTCCTCCTCTTCTCCCTCTTAAAAGGTAGGTGTATTTTTCCATAGTACTTCAGTAGGATCACAGCCAACCTTCTTAGGAGGAGACAAATGTGATGCCACTTCTCCAACATCACCTGCTGAGTGCTTTCCCCTGTCCCCGAGTACCAAACCAACACCTCTGTGGTCCTCCTTCAACTGCTGATGCGCTGCTAGAATGATCTCTCGTTACACTTGATGTCCCCTGCTAATTGCATCTCACCATGTGCCTTGGCTTATCCGATCTTGTCTCTGCATGTGCATGCTGCACTTGATCTTCATGGCCTGACCTACTTTTCATTTCCCCCAGGTTTCTTTCTCAGATCCAAGCTTCCTTTCTCCTGCAGCACTATAGTCTGTGCCCACCACAACCAGAAGTTGTGACTGGCTCTCATTAACAACACCTCCCTCCTCAAGATCAGCTTCCCAGAGGGCCTTACCTGTGCCTGATCGGCCAGTGCTGGAGTCCTCAGATCTGTACATAGCTCCAGCATCCGCCTTCCTCCCTCCAGCTACTCAGCACCAGTTCAGTCATTTCCCAGCAACTCTAACAAGTAAACTTCCACATCCCTAGCTAGCTTCTCCTGCAGGAGTTCCCACCAGAAACAGGCTCATCCCTGCTCTCCCAACTTTGGTGGTGGAGATAATCACCCACACACCCCCAAGCCTCCCTGGGTCCTCTACATCACCTTCCCTCAGGAACAGGTATCCCACAGTAACTGAATGATGCTGCCAGCTGCTCACTAAAGCCTCCTTTACCTGGTGTGCCAGAGACCCACCGCTGTGGTAATTCTCCTGGTGTTTTCTCTTTTAAACCGGCAGCTAGAGACCTCCAGCAAGTCTAATCCCCTCCATTTTCTGGCCCTCCACGCAAATGCATGCACACTTGACATGTAAAACATACCTTCTCCTTCATGCCCCTGCCTGCCTTCCCTGCTCCAGCCCTACCCCTTTAATGTTGTGATTCCAGAACACGACTTCTCCCACTAATTGAATCTTGTTGCTTTGTTGAGAGCCAAAGTCCCCAGCTCCCCTTGCTCCTCTCCCATTCATCTTGCATTCAGCTATCGGGTGGAACAGCTTTCCCTGCTTTCTTGGCCCCTCTTTGATCTCAGTTTGAATAGAAGAGGTCAAGCTACACGGCCACAATTTCTTTCTTCCATCCTTAAAGCCCGTGACTCCTGTGGTGACGACTGGAACACCGAGGACGGGCGGATGGTGCTTCCAGCAGCTGGTCAGGGCTCATGCTTCCCAGCGGGCAGCCTCCGTAGGGGAGCGCCCGTCCCCGGCCATCTCCATCCTTAATAGGGCCCTGACACTCAGCGCTTTCCCTCCGCCTCAGCAGCACAATTTAAAGCCCATTGAAAGCCAGAGAAAGGATCCCGTCAGCTTCAGCAGGCATCGGATCAGGGTCATGAACTCGGCTGTATGTCCTGGTGCAGAAAGCAATGGACCTGGGAGTTTTATCCTACTCTAGGTTTGCTTTGCAAGAGAAATCCTTGCTAACCCCACCAGCAGTTGTGAGGGTGGTATCGAAGCCAAGAGGCAGGGAAGAGAGAAGGGAGAATTACCCTGGTTTAACTCCACTCAGCTGCTCATTCCAAAAAGATTTACCTTCTGAGACAGGATCGTGATAACACTTAGAGCTGAATCCCCAGCCTGAAGTAAATGAGGTTTAATTACTGCAGCTTTGTTACATCAGCTCGGTTAAGCCCCTGTGTACTTGCTTTCTTCTGGGCCCAGCAGTGGTTTATTTGAGGACAGCTCTGGCTGGTTTTCCGACGACTCAAAGCTGCTCCTGTGCTGTTTACATCACCTCATTGAAATCGGTTTAAACCCACGCCTCTTGAGAACACACTTTCCACATTCAGGAGCCACATCCTGAATCCCATTGTGCTTCCCACCACCCTCGCCTAGCTGGGGAGAAGCGCAGGACACGTGGGGCCCCGACCATCCTCTGCTCCATCCCTGCATCCTGCATCTGTGCTGGTTGCTACGGTTACGGGCAAATCGGTGCGTTTTGCAGGGCGGGAGGGGGTGGTGGACAGAACTGGGGTGATGGGGGCTGGAAACGAAATGGCTTTTGCAGGAGGGAGGACCCTCACCCAGTCCTCGGCAGCTCTGCGCCGCAGAGCCGACCCACGCTGGCTGCGGGTGCCTCACAAATTTGCATGGAGCTGACAAGATGACAAGGTGCAAATACGCCGGGCTGCTCAGGAGTAATTTTTACAGCAGCTCTGCCTTGTGCACGTTTTTATTGCAAAGAGGGTAATCGGGCCTCTTCATTATTGAAAACATATTTACTACCCCTTGGCCACTCTCTCCCATTTTTGCCAGCCCCTTCCTTCCCCCCTTAACTACCCTGTCCTCCACGAGATATGATCTCATAAATTTGCAGTGTACTTGCTGTCTGCAAAGTGGATGTTCAGTTTCATTTTTATTGGACTTTATGATCCAGGCGGATTGCATTTTATTTGTTGCACTGCTACCAGAAGGCCTGAAACCGTAGGTAAGTGTTGGCTGCAGCAGGGATTTGGCCTGAGAAGAGGCTGCAGGATGGGGGTCCAGGTGAGCTGCCAGCATGGGACATGCTAACTGCAAGCAGGATGGCTGCAGGAGAAGGTAGTGCTTTGGAGGAAGGCTGCCTTCCTCCTCCTCTGCTGGAGGAGATGCTGCTGCATCCACCCTGTGGTCCTCCCAGGGAGGTACTGGCATTGGTGTGGGAGCTGTGCCTCTCCCCCCATCAGCTAGCAAGATTGACAAGGAATGCGCAGCAGGATCATGGCAGCGGTTTCTCATCACTCACCACTCTATTTGTGGTCAGTACCCTTCCCAAAAACACCTTTCCCAAGGCTTGCTCTCAGGCCAGACAGGCTTGTCCAAACCTGTCTGTCCAGCACTGCTCTTAGCGTGACACTAATGTACCTTAACAAAATTGCCAGAAACCGCAGGGGATGGTAGCAACGTGCGTGGCACCACGGAGGTCAGCATCTCGGAAAACATCTATTGCCATCAGTGCATTGCTCCAGATTTACCCTCCTGTAACAGCGAGCAGAGCGTTACCTCCTCCCTTTAACTCCAAACCCCTTGTACGGCTCTGACTTATTGCCCAGCACAGCAGCAAAAATCCCCCCCTGATGCTGAGAGCACACTGCCCGGAGCCCTGCCCTACAGGATGGGGCAGAGGGAAGCCCACGCCTCTGCTCCCGCAGACACCAGCTCCGGACCGACCGCCGAGCCAGCCACTGCCATCAGGGCTGCTGTAATCAATCCCTAGTGCGTTATCAGATAGCTGTCTCGCTGGTGCACAAGGCATTTGTTGGCACCCAGCGAGCAGTGTGCCCTCTCGGCAGGGGGTGGGTGGGCTGGCACTGTGTCTCGCTGCAGAGCTGCTTTCTTCTGCAGGGGACAGGGCTTTGCAGCCCTTTCAGCAACTGCCCAGCAGTCCAGCAGTGTTAGGAGCCCAACGCGCTTTGTATCCACCTCATCTCGGTGCGGCACAGTGGAAATAATCAACTTGCTCGTTTCAATCCAAAAAAAGGGAAGAATCTTTTTTCTCTTTCCCAAGGTAACAGGGAGAGGCCGAGCAAAGCACCGCAAAGCAACATAAATGATTTAGCACCCAACGATTTTGCCAGGGAAACGCTAAAGACACAGCCTAATCCTTTCATCTAACCCTGGTCCTTCTAAAAGCTTTAAGCTAGGAGTTGACTCAGCATGTCAGTGCCAAAAAGATCCATTGACCTCGAGTTCAGTGCTGAGAAATTGAGAAATGTTCTTTTTAATGTCTATTCAATAAATACAGCATCACCCTCTCCGTGGGCTGAGCAATCCACTTCAAATCCATTATGGCACGTTCTCAGAGACTGACAAGTTGTCCTGAGACAATAGTGGCTGCCAGATGAGGTTAACCCTTGCCGAGAGGGTTTAAATCTTTTTAGCCACAAGCCTTTTGCTCTCAGAAGTCCTTGAGAAGAGGGGAGGGGGATATCTGAATTGATGATAAGCGGCTGCCGCATGTGCTCCTTGCTGGACCAAGGTGATTTGCCTCCATAAAAAATATGCCCAGTCAACACAGCCGGGCTTCTGACTAGCTTGACGGGAAGGAGGGGAGTGCTGCTGCCCTTCGCTCCCCGCTGGGCTGGTGATGCTCCCAGGCTCTCACGCTCCAGCTTCTGCCAGCCAACACAGCCCGTTGGACTGGCAGCAGGAAGGATGCTGCTGCACCAAGGTTTCCTTGGCAAGCACCACGCTGTGGTACTACCACCCCTTGGGCAGCTCTACCAACAGCCAAAATGACCTCTGGAGCTCGGAGTGCCTGTGAGAACCTGGAGCTGGAGATCTTTGGCACAGGGATGCTGATGCGAGCTCCATGCTCAGCTCCCCTGGGGACACCTCCCAGGCTGCGTGGCCACGCTCTGGGCAGCACCAAGCTGGCCAGATTAAACACCCAGACAAGGATGACAACAGTGCAACGGAGCGGCTTCACCAGGGACAGCCCGGGCCTGACGGCAGCACAGACCCCCGGCACAGGACGTTGTACCTGCAGGCTGGGCTTTCTGTCCAAGAGCATGTCCATGCAAGGAGTAACAGCAGTATGACACGACTTTAACCACCCCCACCCATCTCTGTATGAGGCTTGCAAATGCAGGGACGCGCTTTTCCCTAGCTCCTGGTTCCCAGGTGCCCCAGCTGGGGGGTGCCCCGTGGCTGTCTATAGATATTTTGGCATTGGTTGCCCTGATCACCTCTGATTCATCTATGGTTGGGGGAGTCTGACCCAACCTGGGTCAGAGGGCTGTGAGCCAGTCCTAAGGTCAGAGTCCCACATCACTGGGCTAAGCAGACTTACAGGAGTGCTGGTATCCCTCCACGGAGGGTAGAACTCACCCACTTGGCCAGTTTAGTCCGTCAGAGCTCAAACACGAGGAGAGAGAAGTCCCTGCACAGCCCCAGGGGGACCCTGCAGCCAGCCAGCTAGATCTGCTTTCTGATGGAAAGTCCTGGACCGCTGCAGCTTCCAGCAGAAGGCAGTTAATGAAAATTATCACCTTAATAATGCTAATAATACAATAATTCCAAAAGGTAAAGCTACGGGTGCACAGTCAATCTGCAGGAAATTGGAGCAGAGGCAGCAGGGGAGCCCTACGTCTTCAGTTTATACTCCGTTACAGGTGTTTTATGGTGCCCCCTTCCTCCTCCTCCTCCTCTTCCCTGCTTTCAAGCTGCTGAGCTTTGGCTCAGCAACGCAGAACCATGCCGGAGGCTGTGGCAGTTTGGGGGCTGCAGCAGCAACCCAACCTTCGCGAGCTTCTCCAGCACCCCAGGGTGGAGGCGGTCGCTTGAGCTGGTATCGGAGGCTCTCTACTGACCCCAGGAAGGCATCCTGCATCGTATTTATCTGGGTCACATTTGCAAACTCTCTTTCTGGTTTTGGAGCTGGACGTTTCTATTTTTTCCCCTCTCCTCTCCTATTTGCACGTGCTGGCTGAAGGCATCTTTGCTAAGATCTGCAGCCGTGGCGTTGTACCGGTAATTTCTGTTCACCGGTTAACTACGTCATGAGCACTAGCAAATGTTTGTCTTTGGTTAGGGTGCAAAATCTTCAGGACAGCGTTCCTTGCTCAGGGAGTCTTTAAAGTTACAGAGTGCTGCTAGAAATCAGCAAAAAGCTTTTCTTCATAAAAATAAAGCTTTTCTATAAAACTCATGTGGCTGCCGAGAAAAACATGGGAAGGCCACATGCCAGCACCCAAAGATTAAAGTCTGCAAAGGCACAAAATGACTCCTGGATTTTCCTCCCATGTCCCTGAATTGGATTAAGTTTAAAATCCCATGATCACTTGGGGAAGAGTAGGCACACTGGAGGAGCTGGTAACACTGGGAGCACCTTCCCAGCACATCCGTTCTCACTGAGTGGCTTTGGGGCAGTTGGATGCTTAGACTACGCTAGTAAATATTTGTACACTAGTAAATAAAATGTGCTCAGTGCTCTTCTCCAGCACTGCTTAACTCCCTTCTGCAGCCAGAGCCTTAAACACTTCCTAAGAGCCAGACTGAAGCCCCTCGCGTAGGAGGGCAGAGCACACAGTGCCTGAATGCTGCCCCAGCAGCATCACTCCTGTCCACATCACCACCATGAGCTGCTCCAGAACATACGCCCGTGTCACATCCTCCACACTTTATGCTGGCTGGGTCCTCCGGCTCTGACTGGTTTTGGCTCCCCAGGCACTCTGTGGGGAGCCCAGTCCAAAAAAAGCTCATCTACCATGTACGGGAGATGCAGCTGCTTTGAAGTAAGCAGCAGAACTCCCAAATATCTCTGAAAGGTGCCTAAAGGCTCCCGGGGCAAGAACCACCATCGCCAGAGGTGGTCCGACACTGAGCAACAGTATTTCAGTCACTTCCCTTTCTCGCTCCTGCCACACCAGCCAAATAGGCCATACGGGAGAGATACTAACGCAAGAATTTTCCTCCTAATGTTTTAAATTCGCCATGTAGAATGGATACACTAGACATATAACCAACAACGAAAGTCCTCTAGACTTCGAGAGAGCCTGCATCTTGCCTTCAAACCCTGTGCCAGCACAACCCCACCGCGTCCTGCACTGCCCATGAGAAGCCACGTGCAAGGCCAGCAGCAGCCCAGCTCCAGGTCCTCAGCTTAGGGCTTAACCAGCCCACGTGCCCCCCATGCAGGTGCTCAGGCGTGCAGGGTATGTAATGACCTATAACTTCTGTGCAGGCTGGAAGACTTGCTTCGACCATACTCACAACCTTACACAAGGATGGAGGACGTGCTAATTAAGATGCTACACCCACAGCCTGGTAGCTCACACAGGGCTGCTCACCCTGTTTGAGCAGCCTTGCCAGAGAAGGAGATATCCTGGACACTCCTTGCAAGGTGGGAGACTTTCAGTTCCCTCTTGGCTGAATTTCACCTGAAAAATCAGGTATTTGGGTGACAATTTCCCAGCATGAGGTCTGCACACAGCTCTGTCACAGGAGGCTTTCTAGAGGTTGGCTAAGGTGAAAGAAAACAGGCAGCCAGATGGTGAACATCACCACCAAAATCAAACTTTGCAGGAGAAGACCTAAGGATGACGGGGGGACACTGCTCTGCAGCTGTGCTAGACGTGGCAAATTCATCTGAAGATGGGTTGCAATGCCAGGTTGTCCCCCTTTAATCGATACTCCTTGCTTGCAGGAGCACCAGCCATGATTTTGGTGCTCCATAAACCCATGGCCCATTGGGTCACCTTCTGCTGAGGAGAGACAGGATGTCTCTCTTCCACGCAGGGACAGGAGACAACGCCAAGCTGGTGGAAAAACTGCTGGCAGACCATCTCCATGATGCTACGGAGGTGTAGAAAAGGACCACGAGAGCGGTGCCCAATTCACCGATCTCTGCTGTCACCCTGACCCACGCACACCACAGCGGTCGCCTGGCCACATGGCTCCTTTTTTGGGACCCAGACTTCAGGAGTCCTCTCCAAGACATCTGCTGACACCACTAATTACGGGCTGGGCTGACAGTGGCTCAGTGCACTGCAAGAATTTCCTGATTGCTTTTTTGGGGAGGGACAGGAGCTTTCCTTCTCCCTTTGTCTCCCTGGTGAAGGATGTGCTCTCGGGCTGAAATCCTGACAATCCAAGCTGCTGAAATGAATCCTCTTCAGTCTATTTACTTGATATTTACCAAAGTCTGCGATCAACAAGAAAACACATCTCAGCAGCTCACTTGGCAAGAGAACGAATTGAGGCAGCACTGCAGCTGTCATATTTATTTCAGTGGCAAAGCAGGTCAGGAAAATTGATAAAATTAATCATACAAACTAGCAAACACCGGGAGTGAAGGAGAGGGAGAACGGAGGGGAGAGAATGAGAGTGAAGGAGTGTTTGCAGCACCAGGCTACACCTGCTTTTATTTCTTTTAATGGATTTTTTTTTTTTATGCAATGCCACAGATAAAATTGGTGCAAGGTACATTATTTTGTAAGTAGGTTTGGGGAGGGGTGTTGAGATTACAACAAACAGATGCCTATTACACTAGGGCTGAGCCCTAGCCACGGGCTTTGCAAGGAAATAGGAATTCAAGGACAGAAGTGATTTTTCAGACAGTCCCCATAGACCAGGTGGGAAGATATTTGAAAGCACTTTCTACAGGTGCTTTCACCAAGCCGAGGTTCAGGCCAGGGCTCCAGGTGGCTCCTCAAGGTGATCTCAAGGTTGTTTCAGGGCTACATCCCTATCACCTCTGCCAGCTGGGTGCAGATGTGCCCAGGGCTCGTGGCAGCTGCATCCACCAAAGGGTAGAAACATCTCCCCAGCCACGGCTTTCCTCACCCCTGCAAGCGAGCAGCTCTGGGGACATCTCACCAAATGCATGCCCCGATTTCTGGACCACGATCTTGGGAAGCGTGGTTGAGGCACAGCTCCAACGAGCCGCTGTGCTCCTTGGACATCAAGGTCTCTGTTTCTGTGGCCACCCGTTCTGGGTTAGTGCACCTGCATAGTGAGGATTAACACAACATCTGCTCGCAGAGCAGCTTACGGGTCTCTCTGGAGGAGGAAGCTTGCAGAAGCCAAGACCTTTTTGCTCTGGGCTCTTCTTTGAGTGGGCACCTTCCTGATTTCAAGCTGGGGGTAGGCAAGACAAGAAGAGCAAACTGACTCTGGGAAAACCTTCGGGGAAGGTTTCAAGCGTCATCCCCCCACCCCACTCCCTTTTCTTTTCAAAGAGATTTTAGAACAAGATTTAAATTTTAAAACTTGCCATTTCAGAATGAAAAGTGGAAGAGTGCATTTCAAAGATGTTACCAAATGGCATTTTGGCATTTCTACTCTTTAGTTTTCTGTCACAAAAATAGCATTCACAAAACTCAACCCAAATTCGGAAATAACGTCGGTCCCTCTGAAATGTCTTTTTCTCTTCTCTCTGCTTTTCTCTTCTTTTTCCTTCTCTCTTTTCTCACTGTCCATCTCACAGACTGAAGATTCACTGATAAATGTCTCTGCTCTAATTTCAAGTCCTTTTTCTCTGGCTTTCCACCCTCCTCTCCCACACTTCTCCAGGCCCTCGCTGCACGTCCCTGTTCCTACTGTGAATTACTGTTCTCATTGCTCCAAGCACATTAAAAGTGAAGCTAATTAAGCAGCAGAACAATTTGCCTAACGATGTGGTAGATTCTCCATCACTTGCAGCCTTCAAGTCAAGCCTGAACATCTCTCAGACAGAGCTTTAGCACCACGAGGAAATTTGGAGCCGAGGGTCTACGACCCACATGGGCTGCAGGACACCTTAGAGACTCTGGGACCCTAGACCAGGGGGTCCCACCTGCCCGTGGGGAGGAAGGCATCCATCAGCTCCAGCTTGCTCATCCGCAGCCTCACGCCTCTGTCCTTGCCAGGTGTGGGGCTGCTGAGGGTGGTGACAGTGGTCTTTGCCAAGCCATGGCTGAGGAAGGATGGTAGAAATGGCCCCAAGGAAGTGAACCCAGGGGGTGGTGACAAACCAGGAAGAGACCACCAGAAACACCAAGGCTGCCATGGAAATCACAAGACTTAACAAGCATTTTAGGAAAGAAATCCCTCTGTAAGATCTTGCTGACAAGCGCTATTAAATATTCATTCTATAGACTGCGGAGACATCATTAGACACATACGTTCAGGCTCTCCATACTCCCGGCTCTGGCATTTGTTTTACACTGTGCTGATGAGCTGAGGGGACCTTGGCAGGGGCGGGGATGGTGCCAGCTGCCATCAGCAGAGCTGGGCTCCACAGGGGCAAGTATGGCTTGTGAGGGAAAACCTGTCCTGGAAGCCCTGACGCTGCCTGCACGAGGGAGGCAGGAGTAGGTGGGTTTGGGAGATGCTGATGTTTAAGCTGCAGTATCTTCTCCGTGGAAGAGCAGCAGCTCTCATGCTGGGAAGTAATATTGACCCCCAGGAGCCATGGTCTCACCAGCGACATCCCCGCCAGACATCCCACGTGGATGTGAGGATGCGGGAAAGACGACTGCCTTGCCTTCACCCCCTGCCCCGCAAACCCTGAGCAAGCCCTCCCCAGTCACTCACCCCCACCAGGGGCAGAGGAGGGTTCCTATGGGCACCCCAGAGATGCCACAGCCCTGCCATCAGCCAGCTTAGCAGCTTCACCAGACCAATGCTGCCTGCCACAGGTCTCCTTCCCAGCAGAGACTCCCCTCCTGCACCACGGGAAAACCCACGCAACTTGCCCTGGCTGAAGCCCGCTCTGCCCATGCGAGATGGGGCTTGCACACATGCATGTAACTATATATACGTGTGGGTGTACTTTTGCATACAATTGTGGTGCTGGTACTTTTTGATTTTTTTTAAACAATCTGTCCCTAAATGTCACCAAAAATCCCGGTCTCCTTTTATTAAACCTGAAAAATGCATCTAAATGTAAATAACAAATGACTGATACAGGGAGAGGAACCAGAGCGTCTGCTGGCGTCACCCTCCCTCCCTCTCTCCCTCCCTCACGCTCTTTCCTCCTCGTGTAATTTGCATTAATAAAGAGGCTGTTCCTTGTCGGAATGTGTTTCATCCGGTTTAAAATCCCAGGGCGATCCACCAGGAACAGCTCTGGGAGAATCCGACTGTCAGAGCCGACAAGACAAATGAATCCCGGTGTCAGGAGCGTGTGGTTCAACGATGACAGATTGAGAAGAACTGTCCCCCTCTCGACAGGCGGGCTTCATTTTCAAATTAATAAATCTGAATAAAATATTTTCCCTTTCATTATGAGCCGAGCCCAGATGACAGTTCCTGTGACAGGAGGGAGTCGCAGTGTTGATGAGGAGACTTTGCATGAATTCCACCTGGGCTGCTTCAGCTTTATTTTTACCTGCAATTTCATCCCTGTTTACTTCTCTCCCCTTCCCTCCTCCCCTTGCCCTCTCTCTCACGCTCCCCCTCCCTCCTTTTCCTTCACCTGCTCTCAGCCCCTCTCCCGTTGCTCCTCTGCTCCTCCCTTCCCCACGTCCCCCCTGTGATTTGGAAGGCGAGCCCTGGACGTCACTTCTGCAACTCACGCCCGGCTGTCTCACACCTCCAATGCGCACACGTAGGAGATGCGCCACAGTCTCACGTTCTCACTGTGGGCACGCCGTTTTATTTCCACACGCGCTCAGGTGCCTCCACCCCACTCAACAACAGCAGCCCACAGCCCTAAAGAGGACCCCCGCACCCACCGGGTTTCAATTCTCTTTACACAGAGGTGGGACTTGGCTTGGGGGACCCACCACCGATGGCTGGGGTGGGGGAAGAGCCACGCTGCAGCCCGGTCACAGGGCATGGGCAGCCCCAGCTAAACCACACAGCTCCTGACAGTCCCACCACCCTGCTCCCGGGGTGAAGGCGTCTGCAGAGGTGGGTTAATTAGAACCTTTTCCTGCCCTTCTGCCTCAGGTATGTTTGTAAGTCTCCCGAGCATCTTTCTTTGAGACAGGAGCATGCTGACCGCGGTTGAGCGCTGCGTTTGCACAACAGCACTGCCCAAACCAGTACAGAGCTCTGCCTCGGCGCAGGAGCACGTTTCCCCTCTGAGGCCAGCAGCTGTCCCCGGGGCTGCACAGCCTGCAGCAGCACTGCGAGGTCCCTCTGACCTGCCCCTCAGTAGCACATCCACACCCACATTTTCTCCAATTGCCTCAATACCCAAATCAGTCCTTGCTCCAGAACGCGCCCTTGGACGCTGAGGGCAGGCAAACAGCAAACAGTCACGCGTCAGCCAAGCACTTGTGACACTCAAGTCTCTGTTCCACCTCCGGATCCCGCTGTGACCCATAAACATGGCTGAAGAGCCCATAAACGTCTTTACTGCTGCACAGCTTCCAGGGCAGTGGTGTGGCCCACTTCCCAAGGACACCGTGGAGAGTATTCAATGCTGCAGCCTCCACAGAGCAAGCACCAGCCTAGCAGGAGGGCTGGAGAGACCCCTTTCCGTGCATGAAGGATGTCCTGGTTTAGGTAAACCTCCCAACTCTCCGGCACAAGAGCTGGTCTTTAGTTCAGATGGTCCTTTGGATCACACCCCCCTCCCCACCCCGAGATGTGGCACCCATGGATGATCACACAGCCCTAACCCAAAATTGGGACTGAGCTGGTGCTGGCAAGGAGAGAGCGGAAACAGGAGAGATGGTGGTGGGAAACGGAGTGTCTGAGCTGGCTTGGGAATTGCAGAGACTCCAGGGTGCTTTTCAGAGAAAGCCAGCAGAAATGGAGGCACCGTCTGGTTCTTTGCGAGCCCAATATCCCCCTCTGAAGAAATTAGAAACATTCCAACAGCTATAGCTGTGCCTGACAGTAAATTTGATTAACTTGCCTGTGGAGTTAATGATATAGAGGGCCGTGTGGATTTTGTTGTAAAGAACACAGAAAAGACAGATGAGAAAATGAGAAAACAAGAAAGTAAATTTAAGCAGCTGGAAGCTTTAACAACTGGCATGATAAATCCAATAAAGAACTGCTCGATAAAACCCAACCACTGGAAAGCCAAACATGGGCTGGGGGGAGAGTGGATGCGCTTCGGATTCACAACCGAAGCGGAACCGTGCTACATTCACGGTGGGAATATGCTTCCTGGTCACTGGCCAGGCTGCTGGGAGCGAGCAGGCTGCATCCCTCCTTGGCTGCTTGCTCCCTGAGAATGTGGCAGCAATGCTCCCACTACAGTCATCCTACACCGGCAAGGCAAAGCCAGGCACCTGCTACCCAGGCTCGCTCCTCATCCCTTTTCCGGTCTTCTTCCAGTTTCCTTTGCAGTTCTCTCAGGACCAGGATGAATCTGCTGAGGCTGACAAGAGCCTGTGGGGATTCACACCTACCAAGCCAAACCGCACTCGCTCTGGAAGGCAGCGTGGCATCACAGACGCACTTGCCAACCAAATGCAGACCAGGTATTGCCAAGAAGCCTGACGTAAAACCCAACATTTGGACATCCATATTCTTAAATTCTATCTTCTTTAAAATTTAATTCTGCTGACCCCTGCTGGTGACGTAAAACCCAACATTTGGACATCCATATTCTTAAATTCTATCTTCTTTAAAATTTAATTCTGCTGATCCCTGCTGGAAGTCACAGCCAAGAGGAAAACCTCTAAGAAAATGACTGATGAGGACACGTATCTGCTTATCGCAGTAGCAAGAGTGGTGGAGCAGCATCGCATTGCACCTTATTATCCAATACCGAGGCAAACCTGGAGCATCACAGTGTCATAGAAGACCCTGCAGGATCCTTGCTGTCTGCACACAGAAGCAATTTTGGCATCTCCACACTGAGCTCGTTGGTGTTCCCCATGCCATGTAACTCCAGAGGTGAGCCACCGCTGCCAGCCTGGTCCAGTCACACCACTGTCCTCACGCAGGGGAAGGCAGAGGCACCCTCTGCGTGGATCCAAGAATCAAGAGCGCAGGGAAATGAGGTCCAGGGCCACCCATGCAGTACCAGATGCAGCTGGCAACAGCCCAGCTGCTGTGTTAGCTCTGGCACAGCTTCCCCACGGCTCTGCGTTGCAGGAGGGGGTGTTAGCTGGGCACAGCCTGACTGCACAGAGCTGGCCTTCAGCCCAAATAAATCAGCCCTACTGGGACTAGCCTGGCAGCATTTAGGCTGGGTCCATGCAGGACCACCCAAGTTTCTTGGCCTGGCACTTCCCAGCATCCTTATCCCCTGCACCTTCATTTTTCCAGCCTTCCAAGGCCCTGGGCAGCAGAGAACCTCTGTTCCCAACCAGGACATCCAAGCTAGCCTGTTGACCCAGATCTGAATTTGATACTCGGGCTTTGCAGACCAATATCTACATTGCTGCCCCTCCTACATCCAACTTGGGTGGGTCACAGTCAATCAGAAGAGATTTGCACCAGCACAGAACAACAGCTCCGTATGTTCTCTCTGCATTCCCTAGCGGGGCAAGGATACACACGGAGCTCGGTTCCCCAGTCCTAGTTTGCTGCCATGACCCAAATCACCAAAGATATCTCTGAGGTCTCGCTTCAGATTTCGAACTGGCCTCTGAATAGGGAAAAGACATCATCATAAACTGGAGACCCGCTGGAGCAACAGGCTTTCAGGGATCTCTCAAGCAACCTTCGGTGAGCAAGGAGAGCAAAGCAGCCCTTCGGAGCCATCTCCCCCGTTCTCCTGCCACTTCCCTGCAGCTCAGCCGCCTGCAAGACCAAGTGGCTGGAAGTGTGCAGAGTGCTCTGAATTGAGCTGTAAAGAATGAAGGTGAAGTTTTAAGCCGCCAGATTCATGGCTGGGATTTTATACACACATAAAATATGAATCTCAGTTGTATACAAAGCTGAGACCATCGTGCCAAAAGGATCCCAGTCAAGCAGGCCTGTAAAATGAAATCCTCTCGGACTAATTTAAGGAGACCTGAGCAATATAAATTCTGGCCTGCTCAAATGCAGGAAATAAAAAAAAAAATCTGACTTGAATACGGGCTTCTCTCTCAATGTGCTTGGCAGCCCCCGCATGCAAACAACAGGAATGGAAAAACAGAGCAAGAAATTAGCTTTGGGGTTGCAAAAAGCACTGCTCCAGCTCCCTGTTTACACCAGTCTTGTGAGTGTAATGAAACCCTCTTCAGCGAAAATTTAATGCAGAGATAAACTTCCCAATAAACAAGGGGCACTCGTATTTGCTGACTCCTGGTGGCTTTCCTGACCCCCACAGTCACTTGCACTGAGCCGTTATGCACGGAGAAAATGCTCTTAAAGATGCTTCTTATAAAAGAAAATATTAACTTACCTGCCGGATAGCGAATCTGGACTTGCACACCCTTATCTCCTCAGAGCTGCCCTGGTTTTAGTCGAGGAAGAGTCTCCTTGGACAATCTGCCTCCCTGGAGGCTGGAGAAGGACTTGCTTGCCCTGGTCCTGCTGATGAGTGTGGCTGGAGGAAGGTTGCAGGGCTGGAGGAGCTTGTTCTGAGCCATGGCCACCACAGTCCAGGTGCATCAGACAGTTTATGGCCAGCCCTGCAGAGCCTGTGGGTCAGCCAGGCGGGACGAGGAGTGGGTGAAATAGAACATCCACATCCTCTTTTCTTTACTCAGGGCACTGGGGCAAGAGGAGCTGAAGTGACCTTGCTCAAGGGCAGAGAAAAAGCCTGAGGTCTGGGAAATGCACCCAGATCTCCCTGCAAGGGCCGAAGATAACATCAGCTTTCCCAGCAAAATCAGCAGCCAGATAAAAACATCTAATTACAGGATTAGAGATGCCCTCGCTGAAACCGCTGTCTCCATTTTCTAGGGAGCGTACATGGCTGGTTTTTGGAGGGTGGCGAGGAGGAACATCACTCAGACCTGCCT
Organism: Buceros rhinoceros silvestris; assembly: GCF_000710305.1. NCBI lineage: Eukaryota > Metazoa > Chordata > Aves > Bucerotiformes > Bucerotidae > Buceros > Buceros rhinoceros. Next base: position 154,748 of record NW_010415723.1, on the reverse strand, counting down.
TGAATTAGCTGCCAGCTTGCTGGGACTAGAGCACAGTTGTTCGGGCACATGCTGCCAACCTCGTGGCACCACACGTGGCAGCTCCCTCCCAAGCAAAATAGCCTGGGGACAGCTTGAGTGAGGCGGGAGCAGCTGTGCTGTGGTTGCTGATGGCTTCTCAGCACCTCTTGAGCTCACATGTCCCGTGGTCTCCTCACCCCAACACCACCTCTCCTGCTACAGTAGTCAGTGGCAACCCCACTTTCCCATGCCACGGAGGGTGGCAGCGACCGGGAACATCGGGGTAGCCTTTCTGTAGCTGGTCAAAGGCATGAGACATCCAGCAAAGCTGTTACAATAAGGCAGGGGACATCCTCCAGTAGCAGGAAGATCAGGCAGCAGGTTTTCTGGGGCAATTTTTCCAAGCTTTCTCTGCTAAAAAAAAAAAAAGAACCCAAACCCAAGCACTAGCCAGGAAAAACCTCCCTAACGAATGCATCAGCTTCAGCTCCGAAGCCGAAGGCGACTTCCAGCCCAGCCCCTTTTTGCTCCTCGGGGCCTTGGAGAAAGATCTCCTCTTGGGCAGCCAAGTAGCAATTGGGTCACAGCGCAGGATTATCTACTAGTAACAAGCCGCAAATGTGCTCTGGGACCAGTGATTCATTAATGCACTTCATGGTGACATATGAACCAGAACCCGAGGGAGCCTTTATTTCTGCCCTCTCTATCCATTCAGTTGAAAGACAAGGAAAAAGGTTCCAGCGCCACACTGATTTCTAACGCTGATCAAATTAGCGCTACCCTACAACCAAGGCAACTAATCAAGGGCATCGGGGAGAAGGTGTGGTTTGAAGTGCAGCAAAACCCTGGGTCTCCGAGTAACGGGGCACGACAAATCCTCGCTGTTGGTAGCGGCTGGGAGGAGAGAGGACTGAAGAGGCAGGGAGAGGGGCTTTGCGAGAAGGCAGTGCTGCAGGGAACCTCTCGTGGACCCTCGTGGCCATGTCTACGGGGTTCCAGCACCTCCTCCTTCCTTGCGCAGGTCTCCTCCATCCTCCCCAAAACCTTCCCCTGGGGTTGCCAGTGGCCCTTGGGAACTGGGAGCACAGATGCTCTTCTGGAGGAGTGCAGTCCCTTCAGAAACACACCACGTACCACCACCCCGCTGATTAGTTCTAAAAATTGAGATTAAGAGGGAAAAACTACCTCAACAGCAGGAAAACTTACCCCTACTGCCCGCCTTCGGCTGCACAGGTTGAGTGCCTTGAATGCACACCGACAGAGCCAAAATGTTTTTCTATTTTAAAATATTTCCAAAGCGGGACATGTACACCCTTTCAGACCAAACCTCAGGGGATTTTTCAGGAGAATGCCCTTCCCCGAGGCCAGGACCTCTCTGAAACGCACTGGGGATGTACAGTAAGTAGCCCAGAAGCCGGTGTCTCCGCAGCAGGGCTGGAGGGCAGCCCCAGCTCTGCAGGGAAAACCCGGAGCTGACCCCAGCGTGGGAAGCAGCGAGGTTTACCCCAGGCACTGCCCATCACACAGATGAAAGGAGCAGCACCGACATCCAGGGGAAACAGGGCTGGTGCTACCTGAGTACAGTCTTCACCGATTTAACGTTCCTGTAGGAGCTTTAAATGTTTTATTTCCTGACTTTCATGCAATTTGATTCTTAACCATCACGCTTCATTGACTTTTCTATCTTTTTTCCCCCCCTCCACACTGCCTGTATCTCCAGCTTATTAGAGCACTGCGCTGGGGTGGATTCACAGCTGGTGAGACCCCGCGCCACCTCACCAAAGTTCACAGAGGCCACCAACCCAAACAGCGCTTCAGAGCTATCATAGAGGTTTTGGAACCGACAGGACTTCCCCCAAGAGCCTCGTGCCTGGCTGGTGTGCACATTGCACTACCCCTTCCAACATGGGGCCCGCAGCGGGTAAAAGCTGCCAGCACCTCTCCATCCCCTCCTGGCCCGGCAGACACTGCTTTCCCATCACACGGTGTCACCCCGAGTTAGGCTGCCGCAAGAGATGGGCCAGCC
>NW_010415723.1:151860-152587 GCF_000710305.1 Buceros rhinoceros silvestris | reverse complement strand
GGACCCCGAGGAGGGGAATGGCAGCAGTTCGGCAGGCCCAAGCCACGCTGCTCCTCCACCCCGGCTGACCACGGTGGGATGTGTGCCCTATCAATACAGTGAAAAGGTTAATGGGATCGCCTCCTTCCGACTCTATCACAGTAAATGCGGGATTTATAGCGACGCTAAAATACTGACCTCTATCTGTTTTATGCTGATCATTAACTAAGATTATCTCACACCAGAGATTTGCCATACCAAAGAGCACTGACATCACTAACTGCTATTAAGTGTATTATACTTAAACTCCATAAAGAGGAGCAAGAAAAAAAAAAACCTCCATTGTCAGCAGCATAGGGAAGAGGCTCAGCAGCATAGGGAAGAGGCACATCACCAGGCATGTTCAGATTATATATACATATATATATTAAAAAAAAAGAGCAGTTGCCTGCAGCTTTCTCTGTGTGTCTGGCATTTTGCGATCGCAGTATTGAGAAAAAACCTTGAAAATGTTTGCAGGCGCAGAAACCCTCCCCGCACAGACACCCAGATGAACACCCCGTAGCTAACAGACGCTGGCGGGGATGGTTCACATTGCACGAGGTGCCCAGAGCCTTGTCGCAATAGGTGCTGTACGTATGGGACATGTGAAGCGGTGCCCACTCACTCCGGGAGAGGTGGGTGAAGGCACCTCGTGTCCCCAGATGGCTCGGGCTGTCTCCCATCACCCACAACAGCTCCGCTCGCC
>NW_010415723.1:148795-151746 GCF_000710305.1 Buceros rhinoceros silvestris | reverse complement strand
GCTGCCCGCCCTCCTCCGCTCTCCCAGCCACATGGCTGTTTCTGGGCAGTGGCATATTTGTTGACTTGCTCTTTTGGTGACATCTTCTTTTAATAAGGAAATCTGTCTCTTAGCAGCTTCTTGCCTAAGGCTGTGCTTAGTTAAAGTGTAAAATGTCAAACTTTAGCAAGAATGACAATAACCCTGCTGGGCGAAGAAGAGCCAACCACTATATTATTAGCTACTCGAGGGAGAGGGGAGGAATATTGACCCGTTCCACAGAAGAAAAACACTAAAATCCCCCAGTCTATCCACCAACCCCCTCCCACATGGAGACCAGCCTCAAATCCGCTTCCACATGATCTTTCCAGCAGCCAAAGCTCATAACTAAAGCTGAACAGCAAACAGCTCACCCTTCGTGTTTGATCAAATACATGTACGTATGCAACTAGAATAGGTCAAAGTGTCCCGGCCATGCCTTTTCCTCTCCCAAAGCTCCCCACGGGCAGATCAGGATGCAGGCATGATGCTGGGGTAGCACATGATGCAGCAAAGCCGTGCTCTTGCTGAAAAGCCCGAGGCAGAGAGTTGAGCAGAGCCCACCGGCTCCCCTGGCAGCTGGGGGCTTAGGTGGAAGAGAGAAGAGCCAGTGGGCACCATCGCGGGCAACGACCAAGGGCAGCTGCGCAGAGGGAGGTCTGCCAAGCGGCTGCGGGAGCAGACATTTGCGGAGCGGAGGAACACTTTATCAGGCTTGTGGGTCTTTGGGCAATGCTCCTGTGCTGCTGAAGGACTCCTCTGCACTGTGTTTACCTTCTCACGCACACACTGTAATATTCATAGGTGCAACCTTTTCAGCTAGAGCACACGTGACTGGTACTAACATAATTTTCTGACTAGCCCTTCCTTGAGCTACAGCAGAGCAGAGCCATAAATTCACGTTCCCCAGACTTAGGAAGGAAGAAGATTTCTATTGTTAAGATCTGAGACTGGACAACGTTCACCATTAGACCCTACTCTTGCTCCAGTGGGCTGGACTGAGACCCTGACACACAAGTTATGACAAGCTTTGAGAAACAGAGTCCACTTCTGAATCAAAACCTGGACCCCAGGTGTGTAAGAGCAGATCCGCTACTGGCTTTGTGCAGGAAGGGTGACCTTCAGATGCGTAGAGGTACTAGAAGGAAACGAGTGAAGCTTTCACTACTCCAGTCTGTCCCAGCAGGTGCCAGCTCTTGCACCCCTTCCTGGGAGCACAGGACCTCTTGCAATGTCCCCTGCCTTGGGTGCCACCTGAACCAAGTCAGATCAAACACTATCACGAGCAGTGACAGGATCATTCTTGCTCCTTCAAGCCTCCCATCCCTGTCCCACCACCGGGCCACCACTGCAGTGCCCCTCCACCCCTCAGATCCATAGGAAGGTCCCATCAGTGTGAGGGCTGGCAGAGAGCCCCGGCACAGCGCTGCCCTGTCCTTCATATTTCTATTCTTGTGCAAAACATTATTTAGAGAGGTAAAACCCATGTAGTGCCCCACAGCATCAGCTACCCAGAGAAATGTGGCACTACCAGGTTGTATTTTTGGCTTGGGTTGGAGATTGACCACAAGCCATCAGGAGCTTGAGGCTCATACCCAGGTATTGCCAGAAATTCAAGCCCCCCCCGCTCCAACCTGTGGCAGAGCTGCAGGGTTGTCTGGAGCCGATGGCACAGGCTGGATGAGACGAGGCGTTTCCAGCAAGCCCCGTTCTTTGGAGACATCTCATCAGTCTCCAGGAGAGGAAGCAATCTATTCCCTCCTCCTCTCAGTCTCAGGACGGAGGCGACCCAGGGGACTGCCTACGTGGTTCTTCAGCAGAGCCAACGTTTGCAGCTCTTACCTCTGCTTCCTAAAAGCAACCCTCACAGCCCACCTCCCTCCGCTCTGCGTGCCAGTCCCACCAAGTACAGAAATACAAATATATACATACATATGTATGTGCGTGTGGCACACACGCGGGTGTGTTGTGTTTTCCCAGCTAACACATGTCAGGATCTGTTTAAGCCTTGCTTTATGCTCAAATGTCACCCTGCCAGAATTCATTACGTCCCATTTATTAATTAATTAAAATATATTTATACAGAACAGGCTTTATGAGACAGAGATAAAAATAACGTTTTGAGAGCTGTCCCCTGGACGGAGCGGGTGCTCTCTGATGGCAGCCGCAAGGACAGTAGCCACAGTGATGGCAGCAGCAAGGACAGTAGCCACAGCCTTCCCTGTCAAGTGCTGACTCTCAGGGAATTGATGATATGGAAATGCGGTAATTAAAGCTGGGAGAAAAAATATCCACGCCCCCCCCGCTCCAACCTGGGGCAGAGCTGCGGGGTTGTCTGGAGCCGATGGCACAGGCTGGATGAGACGAGGCGTTTCCAGCAAGCCCCGTTCTTTGGAGACATCTCATCAGTCTCCAGGAGAGGAAGCAATCTATTCCCTCCTCCTCTCAGTCTCAGGACGGAGGCGACCCAGGGGACTGCCTACGTGGTTCTTCAGCAGAGCCAACGTTTGCAGCTCTTACCTCTGCTTCCTAAAAGCAACCCTCACAGCCCACCTCCCTCCGCTCTGCGTGCCAGTCCCACCAAGTACAGAAATACAAATATATACATACATATGTATGTGCGTGTGGCACACACGCGGGTGTGTTGTGTTTTCCCAGCTAACACATGTCAGGATCTGTTTAAGCCTTGCTTTATGCTCAAATGTCACCCTGCCAGAATTCATTACGTCCCATTTATTAATTAATTAAAATATATTTATACAGAACAGGCTTTATGAGACAGAGATAAAAATAACGTTTTGAGAGCTGTCCCCTGGACGGAGCGGGTGCTCTCTGATGGCAGCAGCAAGGACAGTAGCCACAGCCTTCCCTGTCAAGTGCTGACTCTCAGGGAATTGATGATATGGAAATGCGGTAATTAAAGATGGGAGAAA
>NW_010415723.1:147899-148623 GCF_000710305.1 Buceros rhinoceros silvestris | reverse complement strand
CATGCAGCAGCTCCACGGCCCCATCCTCTCCTCACTGGTGGGTAGGGGGATGACGGTGTCTCCTCCATCTCCAGAGGACCCTAGCATGTAGAGCAATGGGGCAGGCAGCAGCTTGCTCTGGCACCTGTGCCACCCATCCCCACACCCCAGGGGCCTTGCAAAGGTGAGGGGATGCACAACCTCCAGCAGCCTCCTTCTCTTGGTCCACCAGGTACCTGCACTGGGACCTGCAGCTCTGCGCTCCCTCTCTGCTCTGTGTCATGCTGGAGAGGAGCATTTGCAGCCAGAGGAGGTGGCAGGCTGGCCAGTGGGCCACGGAGAGACACCAGCACGGTCACAACGTGGCAGTAAGGGGTGATGGTTCTCTTGGCCATGCTTCGTATGGGGGGAGGAGACTGTCTTTCCTAGCTAGGATAGTCCAAGTGGTATTGACAAGTGTGGGATTTCCCCTTTGCTCTCCCACCTCCCCAGAAGGTGCCACAATCAGCCCAAGACTCCAATCCAATGGCTCCAGAATGGACCATGCTGGGAAGAGAGTGCAGAGAAGCTCTGGGAGAAGAGGGAGGGAGAGGGAGGAAAAGGCAGTGCAAGGCCAGGGTGGTGACAGCTGGAGGGGACCAGCGCTGACCAAGCCCCTTCCCCAGGGCTGGGCGAAGCAGGGCTGGCCAGCCACAGCTGGGTGAGCCTGTGCCCCCTGCCGCGGCAGCGGGAAGCTTGTCGCATG
>NW_010415723.1:141178-147821 GCF_000710305.1 Buceros rhinoceros silvestris | reverse complement strand
TGGCCGGTGCCCCCTGCCGCGGCAGCGGCTGCTTCGCCGCATGCGCACTGGCTCCGTTATCCCTTTGACAGAGCAACAGTGACATTTCTGCTTAAAACTCTCCATGACCTTTCCCTGTGAGCCTCTCGTGCTTCACTGGTTCTGGCGGCTCCTGCCCGCCAACCCTCAAGAGCACCTTGCTCTCACCCCGGGGAGAAGGGGAGGCACAGGCTCCATCCACCAAGGTCAGCCCTGGCTTTTCAGGGTCCACTTTTACCTGCTGGCTCCTGGCAGTGAGGGAAGGATGAGTCGACTTCCCTTGCTGCATCGTGGTACACTCCTCCCCCCGGTGCTGGAGCTGTGATGTGGATGCAGGCACGAGGCCAGGCAGCAGCCCACCCCACTGCCCTGCTTCCCCAGCTCAGCCTGAGCCCCACCAGTGTCACCCGGCCATTCCCGGCCAACAGCCAGCCCACTCTGGCACCTGGTTCGCATGCAGAGGGGCAGTGGGTGGCCGAGGCCAGCGGCAAGTCCACCCGCCTCTTGCCAGCACCGTTAGCTATCTAACGATGCCCCGCAGCTCCTGCGGCAGAGGGAACCCTCGACCTGTCAGCGCACATTAAGTGATGTGCTCACCTGGGGCCCCCACAGCCTCACACACAGCTTTGATGGGCGCCCCAGGAGAGCAAACCTGCAGCAGCTCCTGCACGCCAACCCCCTCGCTGGGAAACATGGGGCCGGCCAAGGCAGAGGTTTGGGTTCTGGGACGGTAAATCAGCTCCTTTGGCACTGCGGCAGCTGCAGAGACAGCGCAGGTTTCCCCGAGTGCTGCGTGGTGCTGAGAATATAGTGGGGAATATCTGCTCGGAGGCACACGGCAGGGACAGCCCTCCTGTGCCATGGCTGGGCACTGGTGTGCAGAGGGAACATGGGAGCTTTGGAGCCGTTATGCCCAGGGACTCTGCAGCTGGGTCTGCCCACCCACCGGCTTCAGACGGTACTTCTCTCACCTTGTTTGTTCATCAAGGAGCAAGAAGAGCCACCTCCCTCCAAAAGAGTTGCGATGGTAACAGAAACATCATGTCCTGCAGAGCAAGCAGCGTTCCTCTGGCTGTGCCCAACCCTGCTCCTGGTCTGGGCATCACCCACAGCAGAGCTGTCAGCTTGGTGGAGGGAGGGGAAGGAAGATTTCGGGTATCTATTGCCTTGGGGAAGAGATGGGTGTTAGATCTAGGGGCTGAAAGGAAGAGATGGGAAGAGGGAAGGGCTCATCCTCAGCACCATCATCCCATGCTCCCCAAAGACCACCTTGATTTAGCCAGAGAGCAAAGCAGACTGTCAAAGGACCAAGTGGTGCTGCCAGCAGCTGACCTATCTCCAACACCACCCAGGACAGGCAGAAGAGCCCTCGGGAGATGCCAGTCTCTCCCTCTTGACTGAGAAGTGGTGATCCTCCCTCTGCAGGTGCAGACTCCACCTGTAGCTGAAATAACTTGTCCCATGTCTCCCAGGACAGAAGCAGGAGCTGCAATCCAGACCTCCCAAACATCCCCTCTGTTAACAGGGCAACCTTCCCTTCCATCCTTGCACTACACAGCTACAGCACGGCTATTTCTTGGAAGGACCAGGTCCTCTCCTCTGGACATCAGCCAACACAGCTCTGCTGACCTTGGAGGAACTCTGCCAGCTTACCCTGGCTGAGGACGGAACCATCTATTATTTAGATAAGGAAATACACCTGCAGGTATAAATGGAAGTAAATCCACCCTACTCTCTTTATGTAGGCGAATATATCTCAGCAGATCCTTACTGGATACCGGCCAGAGATGGTAGGAGCAAGGAAGGAGAGTTCTGAGCCTGTAGCTCTTGTGTCCTTCCTCACAGGGAGGCAGAGGGGGAAAAACAACGACGGGACAAGGAACTCTCACCCACAGCAGCAGTGCAGGCTCACGGCTGCGTGGACATCAGCCGAGGACTGTGCCTCCAGCCTCGGCTGCCATCCCTCTGCCCCACCCCCTGGGCTCAGCAGCTCTGCAAGCAGCACAGCCCTGAGCCTGGCTGTGCCAACACCTCAGGATGTGCAGGAACCAACCTGCGAGGCTCTCTCTTGCCTTGGAGCATTCTCCTTCACTCGATGGAGTGTAGCACCCTGGGCACGCACACACCATCCTCTTCACACAGTCCAAATTCAACACAGCCCAAGAGTGCGCAGCTCCGCTTCTAGCCTGCATACAACCCTTGCTGGTACCTGGCACAACCCGCCAAATCTCAACCAAACAGCCCTTTTTCCCTGCACAAGGCTGGCTGTGAACCATTCGTCATCTCTCGGGCTGGCAAGGAAACCACACGCACGAGGGAAGAGCTTCCCTGACTCAAACGATTCTCATTTTTTGAAGGGCAAATTTCCTTAGTCTGCCCACTCAGTCTTGACAAGGACAGCAGGAGACCCACCACATGAATACTAATGGCACCAGCAGCGGCGACACGTGGCGATGGAAGTGCCGGGGCTGGGCAGTGCCGGTGGAGCAGCAGAGAGAAGAGGAGCGAGAAGTGGCCGAGATGCTGCGGTGTGGGGTGCCGGGACACCAGGACCCAGAGCAACACCCATGGGATGGCCAGACCCCAAGGGCAAGGGACAAAGGCAGACCTCCACCAGCAGCTGAGGGGTCATCAAGATTCATTAGGTGTGCTGGGTCAGGCCACTGAGGGGGCGTCACGGAGCAGAGAGTGCCAAAGGGTTACACTTTCCCCGACACCATCTTTGGCCTTGACCCCTTCTACCCCCACCAAGGCGCTGCGATATCCCTTGTGCTGAATTCTTATTCAACTTCAAACTGACAAACTGTTTTTAATCTTTTCCTTCCATCCAGCTTGGAGATTGGGAAGCAAAAATCAATACGGGCTGGCAGGTGATCAAGTTGCTTGACAGTGGCGCTGAGGAGAGAAAGAGAGAAAGAGAGAGAGGGAGCGGACTGGGGGGCGAGGACAGGCAGGAGAAGAGGGGCCACTGAGAACCCCGTATTCAAGCCCTCCAGCTGGGAGGATCCCACTTGTCCCCATCACCAGTGGATCTGCTTGATAAAATAGCTGGCCTGAGGGTGTTGGGCGCACCCGTGCAGCTGGTGGGGTGGAAGGAGAGGGCACTGCAATCACACCTTGCTCCCAGTCCTCCGGGTTCCCCAGCACCCCATGCACCAGCAGGGCTTGGTGCAGCGCCTGGCCACCCCAGCTGGCTCCTGGCCCAAAATCCTCACCAGGGACCCCCATACCACCAGTCCCCATCTGATCCACTGCAGCCCAGTGGCAGTGGCAGCTCAGGTTGCCTCTTGGCACCTTTAAACGTGGAGCTTGAAGCCCTGCTCCGAGATGCCCGAGGCATCAGGTCAGCAGCGCTCATTTCCTACCCCGACTTTTAGCAGAGGGTTGTTGAGGCTGGGAGGGGAGCAACCACAACAGAAAGCGAATTTCTCAAAAAATCCAGCCGCTCTCACTCCTGCAGCCTCTGTTCCTGCCATGTCCCAACCCAGTCCCCATTGCCCTCCTCCCTCCAGTACCCAGGAGACACCCCAGAACCAAGAAGGAGGAGGGAGGCCAGAGCTTCCAAGCAAGGAGTTGCTCCTTGAGCAGTGGCTCAAAGGATGCAGAAGGATGAAGCACCCTAAGGAAGACAGGTAGCACCCCTAGAGGCACCCAGCAGCCCCCCAAAGAGGCAGATGGCAACATCAGCACAGGGTCAAGGACAAAACCCCGTGGAGCCACCCAGAAGCAGCAAAGACTCTTCAGCCCTGGGGACAAATCGGGCCAAAGCGGCCTCTTCCATCTGCACGCCTTGGCCTCGCCTGCCTCCCAGCATTTCCAAAAGCCACAGGCTCGCTCCCAGAGCCGCCCAAGCCCCCGAGAGCGGAGCTGACATTTGAAAACGATCAGTTTAGGAACTTCCCCCTGCCGCTTTCCTTCGTGTCCCCTTTCCTATTGTTGCTGTTCCTCCAAGCTTTCATCCTCTAACTCGGTAAATCTCCGGGAAATACGGCTGTGTTTCTGTTGTCACTTCTGATCAGAGGGATGCCAGCAGGGTGGGGGAAGTGGGGGGGAAGAGTAGGGGGAAGGGAGAGGGAAAAAAAAAGATTGCCTGGGGCCCTGCACAGAGCCGGCATGCAAATGAGTGCCAGCTCCATAAAAATAGCCCCAGCAGTCACATTTTATTACAACCGAATTATTGGACCTGGGTTACTGGGAACTGGCACTGGGGAAGGCAAGAAAGGCAAAGGAAGAGAAGGGGAGAGGGTCAGGCACCATTTAGTCTAAATATTTTAACTTTGGGGGCACCAGGGGCTATGTCCCCCTCCAGTACACCCGTGTGGCTGTAATCGCTGGGGTGCTGGATGCACCACACCTCCCTCTGTTCTGGCACACTCCCCCACCCTGCACAGCACCAGCAAAACACATCTAAAGGCTTCCAGCCCTGCCAGATTTTCCACCGCGTCCTCCAGACTGGTGCCAGTTTGAAGTGGGGACAACAACTGCAGGTGCTGGCACTGTCCCCTGGAGGTGCCTGCACTCTGGAGCCCACTGCCCACCTCCTACCATGGGCTGGGAAACAAGGGACGTGCAAGGCACTGCCTCTGCTCCCCGATTTCTGCAGCATCTCTCAGCCACCCCCTGTGTTCACCAGGAGGCTGAGGGTGTTGCACGAGGCAAAGGGGGTTAGAGGCCACGGCCACTCGAGTTTGGAGGTTGCTCCTGTCCAGGTGACAGCCAGGGAACATGGCATGCCCCGGCACAGGGAGGTGTTGGAGCAGGTGCTGCTTCCACCCACAGCCCAAGGGCAGCAGCAGCGGGAGACCCCCGTTACTGCACTCCCTGGGGGTCTGGTCACCTGCTGCAAGCCCCCCAACCCTGCAAGCACCTGTTTAGCCAGCATTTCCCAGGCGGGGACGCAGCACACAGGGACTCGCTGTCACCATCGTGGCCACCCTCCCCAGCACTTGAGCAGCAGTGGTGAGATGTGATGAGCCAGGCCCAGCTTTCCCGCTGAGGGAGTTCGCAGGAGGGCTGAGGGCGAGAAAACGATGCCGGGGACAAGCTGATGGGGACATGCAAATGGTCCCAAACGCTGTCAAACCAAAGCAACCTAAACCGCTTTCCGTCACTTTTCTGCACCTCAACTCCCATTCAGACCTGCCCAACAGTGCTAGTTTTGGTCACATTTCTTCTTACAAGAAGAGTCCGGACCTCTCAGCGCCGAGGCCAGGCTGGGAGAGGCGATGCCCTCCTCAGGACAGCCAAATCCTTGCAGCGTTTTCTCAAGCCAGGCAGCAGCTCAGCCTGGCAGAGCAGCACGGCGGAGCTTGGCAGGGATGCAGCGCTCGCTGGACGCAGCGCTCATTAAACGCGCTGCCGCCGAGTGCTCCAGAGAAAAGTGGGTCAAGATTTTCTAAAGACGGGAGCGGGGCGCTCGCCTCCCCGCTGTAGCAAGCAGCATCCTGGCACAGCAGGAGGTGAGTCAGGACAGTGGGACTCTGCCCTCGGGAGAGCTGGACATGATGGCGCAGTAAGAGAGGGGATGTGATATCTCTTCTCTGCAGCCGGAGGTGCTCCAAGGATGCCCCGTGCTTCTAGGAGAGCCTCTACCTACCCAGCCATGCCCACCAACATGCACCCTTCTGAAAAAGCAGGTCGAGACACTTCTGGAGCATCAGCTGGAAGATTTGCTCGGTTCCCTGCTCCACCCTGGCACCCAGCGAAGCCCTGCATCACTGCGCACCACGCTGGGCAGAAAGGCGAGAGCCTAAACGTGTGCTGAGGTGCTCTCCGTGACAGAGAGAGATCCTCAGAGGTCTAGCTGAGGTGTGTTGAATTACAGCCACCCCCAAGGCACCTTGCACTGCCCTGCTCAGCCTCTGAACCACCCCCTGCCCTGTGGCTGCGGGACAGCTTGGGCAGCTCCTGCTTCGCAGCTCCCCAAGCCCCACCTGTGCTGTGCAAGTGGGAGAAGCATAGGTTTGCCAGAGCCTGTCCACTCCTTACGCCACCCAGCATGGACCACCAGCTGTCCCCTGCATCACTACCCAGCCCCTCCCATGGCAGGACCCAGCCCCCTCACTCCGGGCAGGCTGCAGGAGCGGGAGGGATGTGCATGCTGCACACCTCATAACCCCTTGTGCCAAGGGTTTGGGGTTTTTTTTTTAATTAGAAGAAAACCAAAACTACTTTAGGAAACCCAGAGCCTGTGCTCAGGGCTCATCGCTGCCTTCCAGATCACAGCAGTCGCGCATGATGGCACAGGGGCAGAGGAAAAAGACCTGCCATCCCAGGAAGGCTTCGGCAGTTTGTCTTCTCTCTCATGTCCCTTCCCTTTCAGTCCCCCACCCCCGATTTTGCAGATATTCCAAGACATCTTCAGATTTTCACAAAATACCCTGGTTTTCACAAGGAACTGCCACCAGCAGATCTCTCTGGGATGCCATCTCTGTTGGCATGTTTGGGGAAAAAAAACCCTCGATTTTAGAAAAGTTCCTTTATCGCAAAGCTTGAAGACCTTCCGAAGAATTACAGAGAGCAGAGCTCCACCCTAGGCCTTGCTGTCGAAAAGCTGGTTTTGGAGCTAATTTGGGAAAGGCCTGACTCACTCCTCTGAAATGCACAGGACTCCTCTTCCTGCTGC
>NW_010415723.1:129979-141099 GCF_000710305.1 Buceros rhinoceros silvestris | reverse complement strand
CTCCTCTCCCTGCTGATGCTGCAGGAGCAGCAGGGATGCCAGCCAGCTCCCGTTATCACCTCCGTGGGACTGGCTGGCGATTAAAGGCATCTGAGTTGCAAAGCACGGAGGGAACAACATATGGACAGGAGCGAGGGACTGCTTTTCCAGCCTCTCTTTTCAGACCATAACTGCATTTGCAAGAGGATCCCAGAGCCGCAGTGCTGTTCTTATTCAGTGCTATTAAACTTCATTAACTGATATATCGTTTCATGTTGACTCAACAACTCTTAAACCCTCTTCCGAGGGACTTCCTTGAACATGCTGTAAATTGCCAGTAACTGCCTTCCACTGGGAGCAAACTGCTCCAGCTCCAGCGTGGTCCCACTCCCCCACCCTGGGATGGAGCAGCGCCACAGGCAATGATGCCTCCTCTCACACTCTGGAGCCTCAGAGCTCCTGTATTTATCCTCCTGCAAACATGGGAAGGCAACTGGAGGGGCAAGGACTGCAAAAAAGCCGCTCTCCTGACTTTACTCCAAATGCAGAGGATATCTCCCCAGCGAGTTCTAGATCCTCAGTGGAGGAAAAACTCCAAAAAATTCCTCTCCCGGTGATCAAAGCGCTTCTTTGCCACGGAATTGACAGCTCTGCTTCCAGCTGAATGCTTTCAAGGTTCGCATTGTCTTATGTAAACTATAATCCAAAATGATCTCAAATTCAGAAAAAAAAAAAAAAACTCTCAAAATTCAGTTTTGGACCTAACCCCATATGGGTTATTTTGGCAGCGTGTGATTGAGGGTTTTAGTGTTGCTTCCAGCACCCCCCATCCCAAATTCAAATATTAGCGAGACCGACCTCCTTTTGGAGAGCTCTTTGACTTTGATGCTGTGGCGTACACAGATGGAATGCATTTCTGCATATTCCAAGACACTCTGGGATAGCTTCGCTCATGTAATTATTCAGATAAGCTAACCTGAAAGTGAGAGCGTGCGCTGCTTGTTTGCCAAATCCGAGCGACTTTGCTTTCAAAGCATCGGTAGGTGCTTTCCGCGTCGCAGGTGACAGCTGCCAGGCTCTGGTCCCCAAGCTGTCCCCGGTGGGAGCCCCTGGGGAGGCAAGGAAAGAGGGTCAACTCGTAACCCAGGGATTGCTCCCCCACCCCCCCAGCGGCACCCCTTTCGATTTGGGGAGGAACAGCGCATGCACGGAGGGGTGCTGGGGCTGCGATACGGCACTGGTGGGAGGGCTGGGTGCCTCCTCCTTGGAGAAGCTTGCACTGAACATGGTGGCAAGCCAAAGCCGTGGGTTTGACATGAGTGGAAGAGGCAGACGAGAGGATAATCTCTGCTGTGGGGTCTCCTCCACGATTGCAAACCCGGCTATCAACGCAGCCCGGACAGCAGCGACCGCCTGTGGGGCACCTCTGCTGAAACCACTCATTCCGCTCCCCCATCCTTCAAAACCAAGTGCGCTTCAGGAGCAAATTCCAAATGACTCCGAGGTTGCCAGAGGATGGCTTTACTCTTAACGGCAAGGCAGGAGCGGAGCAGCGTCAGGCGGGATAATAGCAGGGCTCTGTGAGTGGCAGGTGGGCCACCACGCCGTCCATTTACCACTCGCTTCTGCCAAGTGCTGGGTGTAATTATCTCAGGCCATCGTATCATCATAAAGCGCCTTTCTGCTGAAATTATAACGTGTCGCCTTTAATTACACTAATTGTTAATAGGGTTTCTAATTTTGGGTTCATTTTTCACTGTTAAAAAAATAATAGGCGAGGCAGCCCAGGCTTTTCTGCCTTCCCCCGGATTTCTCCTGCCAGCGCTAATTGAAATGTCCCCCCACTCCGCACTGCTCCACGCTGACAGTGGTTTTGCCCCTTGTCATAAAATCAATGGTCTTCCCCTGCCCGCCCCGCACCGGCTTCTCTCTGGCTGCCGGGGCTCCTTTTGCCGCTCGCTGGCTCCCTCGGATCGTCAGGGTTAAATGATCTTTTCATACCACCCGGCCGGACTGTCAGGAGGCATTGAGTGACTTTTGAAAATGAACCATGTTAAGTGGACTTGATGGGGGTTACAACCGCCATTATTACTATCACCACCGTGATAAAATGGAGCCGTAATGACGGGGGAAGGTACTTATCACTGTCTTTTGTAGATCACTTAAGATGGTTTGGGTTTGAAGCTTCTCGCCGGAGATAAATGGAACATACCGAAGACAAATGGCACTGGGACAGAGCCTCCCGTCACAGGAGGGACACGAGACAGAAGCAACCTGGCTGCAGCGGCCACGTAAACAAGTCAAACACCCAAAAACCATGTTGCCTTCTCCTGAGAAGCCATCAGAGGAGATGCCCAAAACAACCTGGGTGGTAAGGTTTGCCCAGGGAGCTGCCAGCAGCTGGGTGCACAGAACCAGGATGGGAAAGCAATGGGAGATCAGCTCTTTGCCTCGCAGCTTGCCTGCGGGAATCAACAGCAATGCTACCCGAGAGCTCAGCTGGCAAACCAGCAGCTCTTTCCTGGCTCTCTGCTTTCCTCTTGGAACACCAAGGAGCCCCTTCCCTTCTCCCCACCAGCTTCCTTCCCATCCAGCCTTCCCCAGGCTGGACCAGGAGCATCACTACACCCGGAGTCAGCATCCAGCCTCTTGCCACCCTCCGTCCTTTCTCCTTCTCCCCAAAATGGGGGCGATTTCTGCTTCGGCAGAAGGAGGACAGCAAAGCACATGCCCATCCGCTTCAGCCCTCAGCTGGATCCGCAGCATGGGAGTCCCAGGAACGATGTTGTGCAACGTGAAGTGAGATGTGAGCTCCTGTTAAAGGATTTCTCATGTGGCATTGCTAGAGAGAAAGGTGCAATAAGAGAAAACGCTTTGTGTGTTTATTGGTCCTGTTGCACATCAGACAAAGCCAAACCTGAGCTGCCCCAAACTTCTCTCACAAGCTGCAGCCTGTCTGGTACGGGCGGAGGAACCAGCTCCTGCCCACACTGGGGGCAGAGGAAAGCCCGGCAGGAGCTGAGCACACCAAGGATACAGATAGCTCCAAGGAGATCTCAAAGCACCAGCAAAAGTGGTGCAAAGCAGCCCCTGCCAGCCCTGGTGGGCTCACACCCCACTCACAGCCAAAGAAACCAAGGCCACACCAAACTGCTCTCCACATCTTCCAACAGTTTGAAAGAGGCAAGGCAAACATCCCATGCTTGGAAAGCACTAGGTGATCAATGACAGCACTACCACGCATCAGAGCAACAAGGACCTGGGCAGCAACTCCAAATCCACACCCACACACCCACACATACACCCACACACCCCTAAGCAGCACCCCATGGCCACCCTCCCATCCCTGCAATGCCCCACTCACCATTTGTGATCCACAAGCAGGAGAATCACCCCCAGGGGGCCTGAAGGCTCTGCTACCTCAGGTCTCCAGCGCTTTTCAGAGAAGGGTCCCAGGACACTGAGCACTCTCAGAATCCCAGAGAGAGGAAGAGGAGCACAGATAATGAGGAAGTCACTAAGCCTTCCCCCAGGTCCTTATATCACCTTCTCATCTCCTTCCTCCTGGGCACACCAAACTCAGTTCCACTGTGTCACCTCATTATCACTTAACTGAGATAGAGGAGATGCTCTTCCCTCTCCAGCCACCTGGCAGCCCAGGTTGCTTTCTCCCTGCCCTGAAAGCACGGGAGAAGACACCACTAAGGCCAGGCCACCCCAAAACCCGCAGCTCCAGCAAAAGCCCTGGCTGCTATAGCAAGGGAAAGGAGGGGGTGCTGGAGAGGCAGGGATGTGGAGCGACACGGAACTTCCTACACCAGCAGGCAGGGCAGATGTCCCCCAGGCCACCCTGCTCCCCACTACCATTGGCACTTTGTTAGGATGGAAGATTCCTCTACAGAGGCAAGATGTAAAAAGGAACCCCCCTGCAAAGCGTCTGAGTCCCCGGAAGGATCCTTCAGGCAGGGAGAGGAGAGAGAAGGGCTGAGGAGGGATGATTAAAAGTAAGAATTTGAGAAAGTTGGGAAGGGGAAAGAGCTGAAGCTGAAAACATTTTTTAGGACCTGCAAGAACATGAGTTGAGTCTCATCACGCCGGAAGTGTCAGCTCTGGTTGGGCGCGAGGCTGAGACGCCGGTCCCGGGGTGCCTGCTTTCTCCAGCCCCCCGCCCACCCCCCTTTCCCTGTCATGGCGATGGTAGCGCTGCTGGCAATATTGACAGCCAGAAGGATTGCTCATTTCCCACAGCCCCACAAGGTAAATTAAAAAAAGGGAAAGTCAAAGCTATCTCTGGCTGCTCGCACTTGGGGAGTCCCAACTCAATACATCTTGGTTACTCACAAAAGGTGCTTATTAATAAGCTAGAAAGGCAAAGTTAGTTCTGCAGGCTGGGGGGTCGACGGTTAGGGGGTGGCTTACTTTGCAAAGACTTTGCGGGGTCAGGTGCCTGGACAAAAACAGAGGGTCTGGCTAAGGCTTCTTGGTGCCCACGTGGGTGTTTTGTCTGTGGAGATAAACCAGTACTTGCTTCATCCAGCTCCGTGATACCGACCGCATGACCCGCCCGCCACGCTAGCGCCAGTATGGCAAAAATTTAGCTTTAGCTGCCAACCAGGCATGAGAAAAGCTGCAGTCAGAAACCACAGGAAGTCCGTGAAATTTCCTCCACCGCAAAGCTCTGTTTCTAGACTTTCTTCAAGGCAGCAAAGCCTTCACGAGTCATACTGGTGGCCACGTGCCTTTTCTTCAAGCAAGGACTCCCTGCTGTTTTCTAACCTCAAGGCAAAAGCGAAAACATCCATCCTTTCACCAGCTTTATTTCCATTCCGGAGGAAGAGCTGATCCTCCTCTTTTTTTTTTTTTTTTAATGGCATCTCAGTGTCACAAGATGGTCTCCAAAGTGCCTTCCACCAGCACTAGTAGGAAGCAGCTCGCCCAGGGACAGCCAGATGCCACCTCCCCTGCAGGAAAAACTCGGCTGCAAACTGCAGCTGCACATACCGGATCATTCAGTGCGAGGGCGGTGGCATGGGAGCTGCCCAGTGAGCCAGTCCCGGCTCTGAGGCGTGGGCCAAAGATGGCGTCTGGCAAACAAACAAAGCTGGGAAGACAGAAGAGGGCTTTTGCCTTCGAGCGTACGTTTGGGTACGTTGGTTGTTGAATTATCTTGGTGAACATTTTTGCTCCTAGGATCATTGTTTGCATTAAAACTCACAACAAAATGAGGTTTCCCAAATACTGATGTGGCTCCTCATTCCATCAAACTCCAACTAAGAGAGGTCCCCAAGCCCCCAGATCCAGTCATCCAAACACAGGCCACATCCAAAAAGCCTTCAGAAAGTCAAACTGGATTTTAAGGTTTGCCTCCCACTAGCGAACAGGTTGGAGGTGGGTAAAAAACAGGGTGAAGAAAACTACAGGGCTGTGCACGAGAAAGGAGGAGCCACTGCAGGCACCTCGAGCTGCAAACCGGCCCCCAAAGAGCTGGCTAGGACCTCAACAGCCCCGTTGCAGACCAGGCTGGGCGGGCACCACCAGGGCAGTGGTTCAACCACCGTGAATTCCAAATGCACAGCCCCTTCTGTGCCTCCAAAGACCCTTTTCGTGATAGAAATAGTTGTCCCAAAAGGTGCTAGTGAGCAGCAGCCCCTGAAGACCTGGAAAAGCCGGAGGGTGTCCATAGGGCTGGACCACCGCGTTATGGTCTCACTGGACCTCTGCTGGGAGGTCTTCCATAACCTTTGTGTGGCACAGAGTATCCAGCAGCAACAGCATCTCCACCTCTCTGGGATCACCAGGAGCCAACTTCTTCAAAGATCTCCTTCTGCGAGGGCCTTTTACAGCCCTCACAGAAGCATCCCCTGGCCCACCAGGTATGTTCCTTCCAGCGTTCTGCTTCTTTTCCCTCCGCCGCCTAAAATTCCATTGCAGAGCAAAACACACTGGAACCGCTGAGGGTGTGATTTTCATGACCCCTGCTGCCTGGCTCATTTCTCTGCTGTCCTCTCAGCTTTGTGAAGGTTAAAGGCATCCTTCCTCAACAACTGTCAGACTGTTATCTGGGCTGGAACTGGCTACCCGAGCTCCATGAGGAATATTTTATGCAGATTCTCCACTGCATCTCGGATAGCTCATCAGTACCCAACTTGCTGCTGGTGTCGCGTGGCTTTATTTCCTCGGAGCCCACCTTTGGCATCCTCACTGCTTCCCTCCGCCCCAGCCTCACCCCTTGTAGACGTGTAAAGAAGTGAATTTCCACATGCACAAAATTCAGGGCTTTTCCTTGGGCTGATGCATGGAGGGGAGCAAAGGTTGCTCGGTGCTGCTCTCAGGGTGGGTTTTGGGAGAGCTGGAATGGAGATAGTTGTGTTTGTTTTTTTTTTTACTCTAGGAGACAGGAAGATCAGGAGGCCCCCATTACTCTGCATAAAACTTATACTCCCAGCTCTCCCCTCCCCAGAACTATGCCAGGACAGAGGAATCCCTGGCTCCCTCCGCCTTACCCCTGGGAGCTTCCAGGCGGGTATGAAGTGAGCAGACAGGCAGCACTGGGCACCCAAGCGGGTCTCCTGCCTCCTTCCCTTGGCAGAGGGCTGCACAAAGAAGGGGGAGGAGAGTGCAGCTTGCTCAGGTAGCGGCATGATTTTCATGCTCGTGCCCCTGGCAAGCCAGATGACAGCATATCGCCATGCCACCTGGCTGCAGGCTTTGTGGGTAGAACACTGCTCAGGGCAGGAGCTTGTCCCCAGCCTGAGCACCAGCCCGGCCAGGTGAGCCCAGGCTGGAGGAGGTGGAGGATGTGCACCCACCAGCATCCCCATGAGCCCACCCAGCCTCTCCGAATGCCAGGGCAGAGCCTACAGCTCAGGCAGCTTTCCACTAAACACTGATTATAAATGTCATGATTTCAGAGGGGGAAAGAAAACAGCTGGATTTGTCAGACAGCAGCACTGGCAGCTAAAAAAATACCATCTTTTAATGTGTGAGCTGCGTACAGAGAGCATGAGAATAAACAGGAGACCCTGTGGTAACATTTTTACAAGTCCCCTGGCTGACTGTTAGAGCCCTTTAACTAGAACATGAGTGAGCGTCCCCGTTTCGGGATCTCAGCAGCACGCCCAGCTCTTCCGGGGATCACCAGGCTTCAAGAGCAGATGGATCCAGGCAACAAAGCTGACGTCTGAGTGGAAAGTCATGAGGACTTGCTTTTGGACCCATCCCCACGTCTAGTTTGAAGCTGCACTGGCGTGAGAGGCTGTGCTCCTTTGGCCATGCTTCCCCAAGACTGTAAATCCGATTTTATGGCACCCAGTCCAGGCGCGACAACAATGCAAAGCGCTGAACAGATAGAAACTCTTTCTGCTGCTTCACAAGATCTCCAAAGGGGCCAGGAAGACTTTCTGCTGAATCAGGTACTGTTTTGCGCTCCCGCCGCTGGCGGCGAGCCAGATGCACACCATATTGTACGAGCTGGGTAATTTGGCAAAAACGCGATCATGTGCTCACCCCTGATTCAGACCCAATTCCTCCCATGGGGTGACCGGGTAATGCGCAGATCTGGTATTAATTAACGGGAAACCACAGCCCTAGGCAGCGATCTGTCATCCTCTTTTGGATGCAGCTTGTGCCTGCTAAAGGCTTCCCCACCTTGGGCTCTCCCCCAGCCTGCTCCCCTCTCTGCCAGCAGGTTCCACCCCAGGTCGGGGTAACCCCAACTGTCCTGAGTCAGAGCAAAGGCTCAGTTAACCAAGCACCTTGTCTCCAAGAGGTGTTAAATCCCCACTCCTGCTCCTCGGCACGCCTGCACCCCACAGGGCTGGGTAGGATTCTTCTGGCTGGGAGTGGATTCAGGATCTTGCCCAGTCCCCATCCATGGCACGGCATCTCCAGCTGATCTGGAGCTCGCGCTGCCTTGCTGTCAGCTCCCACAGCACAGCCCAGGCAGTGCCAAATGCATTGGGGAAAAAAAAATCTCCCAGGCTCCAGCTGAAAAGACAGTGCTGGTACCCAGCGTGCCAGGGATTAAGCAATTTACTGAGTCAATTGTCTTTTTTCCAAGGACAAACGTGTGATAGAAGATCTCCAGATCTGCTGGCATGCTGCAAGCTCTGGGCCATCAGCCCTTTCGCTGTCCCAATTCATCTGTCAATAAACCACCATGCCCATTAAGGCCAGAGAAATGGAGAGGGATGTTCGTGGTCCACCCAGCAAGGATTAAATGCCACGTTGTACAAAGGATGGTTAACCAAGAGTTCCTAGCAGAGGTGCTGAAATTCCTGACCACGACTCACCCTGCCCTCCTCAGCAAAACAAGAGGGACTGTAAACAGCAGGGATGGTGGTTGGTACCAGAAGGCCCTTGCAAGAGGCGATAGGATCTCACTGCTTCATGAGATATCTGGGTGGGGAAACCACAAGGTGCCAAAACAGAGAGCAAATGCCCCAAAACGCCTGGGGAAGACATGGTGTCCACGTGGTCGAGGTCAGTGTGGTGGAGGTCACCCACTGATGTTCAGCTTTGTCCCCAGACTTTCACATCGCATGTAAATTTACCTCAGCCTTGGACACCACTTGGGCAGCCAAGCTCAGCTCGACGGGTTTGCCCAGGGTTGCATCCTGATGCTGGAGGTCCTGGGAACGTCACCACCACCTCCTCCAGTCCTGTGCATTTGATAACAGCCAGTGGGTGAAGTTGAGAAGGAAAGTAACCACTCTCCCGCCCGGCTGGTAGCTTGTCAGGGCTCGGTCGAAAGGCTGCAAGGGAAGGAGGGAGAGTGAGGGGAGCCTCATCTCTGCTCAGGACAGTCCCCGCGCAGCACCTCCTCCCAAGCTGCCACGGGGTGATGTTGAAGATAAACCTTGGGGAAATTCCAAGAGAGAATGGACATTTTAAAGGTGAAGAACATCTTGGATTGCCATATCTGAAGAAATACTTCTGGAAGGACACCAACCCTCCCTGGGATTACATTACTCCCTAACAGCAGCCCAAGGCAAATGCTCGTGGGACTTTGTTATGGCAGGGGAGCAAGGCAAGAGAAACTTGAGAGGACGTTTGCTTTTATCATAACCTAAATCCCAGTCTCTGCCCAGTGCCTAAGAGAAAAAAAACGGTAGTGGATTTCTTTTTTGAGTGCACAGCAAAATGGCTAATTTAAAACAATTACGCAAGAGCTAATTAAAATCATCTCTGCGTCCTAGAAAGGCGACTGGCCAGGTACTCAGCGTGAAGCATTTGGCTTTACGGAGCAGCATCTTGTTAAAGCCCTTCATCCCGCAGCGGTGGTGGCTGGACCCATCCCGCGCGTGCCTGCCGAGAGCGGCTGATGGCCTTCCCAGCGTCAGCAGAGTGAGTCGTCCCTCTCCTCCCGCCCAGCCCGGCACCACCATGTACCTGAGGCACCGGCTGTGCTTTATGAAGTCTAAAATTTTCAACTGGTAGTGTCTTTCCATGCAAACTCATTAGACACTATTTACACCCGCTGCAGCTGTGCAGAGAGAGGTTTTGAACTCTGGCATTCTACAGTAGGCTTTGTTTCTCATTTACATTTGCATATTAAAGTGTTTGCCTGAAATAGGCTATTGAAATTAATTCAGGATTAATTGGTGTCTTTATCTCATTAGGACAATCTAATTTAAGGATGATGAAATTGTTTAGCCTCCCGTTTGCATAATTAGATTGCTTTGAATTGCTGTCATTATTGTGCTCTTTAGCATCATCTGTAGGCCTCAAACAGACAAGAGTTTCAACCTCATAAAGACCAATCATGTGTTACAGCAGAGAGCTGTTAACCCCTTTTAACCCGAACTCTCTCCAACGCACCGCCACACAATGGAGCGGACGCCCTGCGGCATGGTGGGGACACGGAGGTCTCCACACCCCATGTAACGGGGTGTCCCCTCCTTCTCTGTACATGCTTGGAGCAGCGAGGTGCAACCCCAGGAGCTGCTGGTGGGCAGCCCCATTTCACCTGGCCTTCCTACAGGAAGGGCATTGGCTCTCCTGCGTAGTGGTGAAACCCTTCATGGTCAGATGGGGCTATGGGCTAGATCCTCCCAGGAGGCTGAGCAGAGCCACAAGGGCTCGCTCTACCTCTCACATCACTGGAAGGGGCTGATGGAAATGTGCCCAAGGACTTCCTGATCCCATCCCTCATGCATGGCCTTGGGAAAATCTGGTGGGCTGGTGGCTAAGACATCTGGGGACATCGGAGCCTCCCCTCCGTTAGAGCCAGGGCTGTAAGGGATGCTCGTGGCCACGGGCACTCCAGTATTTTGTCTCCTCCAAGAACTTACCAAGCTCCATCTCCTTTTCCTCCAGCTTGGAGGCTGTTTCTGAACCTCCAACTGCAAATATCCTGGGCAACGTGTAGCTCTTGGGCCCGGTACCAACTTGCTCCTTCTGCTTCAAATAGTTCTTTGCTCCCCACTGTGCTCACCTAGATGCTAAAAGAAGAGAGGAGACCGGCCCATCCCTGTGCAAGGGGAGCATGTGTATGCTGTGAAGGAGTGGATGGAGCCATGCCAGCCCCAAGCAGGGCTCAGTCTTGCACCCAGGGCAGCTGGGACCACCAGCAGTGGAAGAAGGAGACCACACCGAGACAGCATGGACAGCGTGGTTGTACACAGGGACTGCAATCAGGGTGTGGATCTCCCAATGCTTAGTACGTGCCCCAAAACATCAGCCAGTGAGCGTGCGCCAGGGGACACGAGGATGTGGGCTGCAACAGTAGCATATGCAGAGGATACTGGCCAAAAGCTGCAGCTCCTGAGGATCCTCGCAGCCACGTCCCCTTGCTTTTCAGTGCGACCTTCCCCACCCCAGCTCCTGCCCACCTAGGGGACTTGGGCACCTCAGAGCCACGGGGACACATGGGCTGGAGCCACCTGGAAACAGTCATCCCAAGTCCTGGCAGAGGATACCAGCTCAGCATCCTGAGCTAAGACCTCTCTTCCCCTTGGTTCTCTCCATTAAAAACCGGCTTCTTCAGTCACACAAATGATCCAAAAAATGCATTTCAGAAGTATTTTTACATGATAAAGCATCATATAGCATTGTAACCCGTTTCCTTGCTGGACCAGTGGAGGACCACTGCGTTCCCCCCCTCTACTGGCCCAAACTATCATTCCAGATGGCCACCAGAA
>NW_010415723.1:113042-129908 GCF_000710305.1 Buceros rhinoceros silvestris | reverse complement strand
CCTCTACGGGCCAAACCTCTCATCCCATATGGCCACCAGAAGCCAATAGCCACCAAAGCGCCTGAATCTGGCCCTGGAGATGCTCCCTGGGCACTGAGAGCAGGCAGGGGGTCGAGATGGCAGCTCCATGGTTGCTCCTGGGGATGCTCTCTGTCTGTCCTGGCCCCGCTCGAGGCGAGAGACCTGCTTCTCATTAGTGGGCGGCTGACTCCGGAGGTGGGGGCTGCGCCAGGCAGGCTGCTTCGCCAGTCGTTTCACGTAGCCTAACATCTGGTTGTGTCTCATCACAGTGCAAATTTATGACCCTGGAAACAACATGTTGATGGTGCGCTGGGAAGAGGAGCCGGAGCTGTAATCCCACGTCCAGAGCAGGGACGAGGGGAATCACCACCCGAGGAGTTCGGGGGGTGGGGGGGGAAGAGGTGAGGAAGGGCAGACCTGTGCTCTCCGCGTGATGGGGGTGACCCGCAGCGGGGGGATGGAGCTCCAGGTGATGCAGCACAGCAATGGTTTTTCTAAAATCTAAATCTCTCTCCTCTGGAGAATAAAAATGCAAATTCAGCAACAGCCAACCTTGCACAACTTCATCTCGGTGAATTGCCAACTTCCAAAGCAGCCAACAAAAGGGGAACCTGCAAGAAAATATATGGAAGGTTTCATTTCCATTGGCAGTGACTGGCCAGTTACTCTTTCCATTTTATAGTTAAAACTACACAGACATTTAAAGTTATTTGAAATGGAAATGACGGATTGCCTTTCAGGTCCTCTAAAGGGAGTTTTGTTTGCCTAGGATAAGTAAATTATGTTTTCCAGAGATCAGATACATCAGTTGGACCAGAACAGGGCAGGACTTGGGAAGTCTTGTTTGCAGGTTCACACCAGGGATGTTTTAAGTTTTCAGTTTAGCCCAAACAAGTGGTTTTAGTTATGTTGCTTTGTTGGAGCAGTGGAAAAGAAAGAAAGAAAGCAAGCCAGCTCTTGCCATTGCAGTTAGGCAACAAAAGAAAAAATACCTTGACAGTCAGTGCAAGAGAAAGGCCTTAGTGTGGAAGAACTACCTAAAGGCTGCCTGCACCTTTCAGTTCTGCAGGCTGTATTTTAGACCCTCGGTGCTGCTATCAGACCCTTTAATGTGTTGGAGAATATATACATCCCTGGGTGATGCCACATACACATATATACCAGCACGGGTATACTTAGCGTGAGGCAGGACGGGGAACAGGACACGACACGGCCACCCAAAGCTAGGATACCATCCAAGAGAGGTGGGGTGGAGTTTCTTCCCTTGGCAGTCCAGCAGCTCCACAGCACAATGGGCAGCTGGGAAGCAATGAGCAGGAGAGAAGCAGCTGAGGATCACACTGAACCGTGGGCAAAGGAGATTCAAACTGGGGCAAAAAAGGTCGCTGCTCCTCAAACAAGACAAAGCACAAAGAGAGCAAGCCTGGAGGAGAGAGGTGAGAAGGTGTGGAGGCCTGAAAACACCACAAACTAGAGAGGACACTCAGCACAAACACACCTTCGAATACCCCAAAGGCTTTTCTTGGTGCTATCGGTGTTAGATGCATGACAAGTCATGGCCCAGACAACGTCTGGGAAAGCTGAGATGAGATCCGAGGAAAAGCTGCTGGTGGTGGGCACCACTGGGTAGTGGGCAGTAGCCTGGCCACACGTCCTGGAGCGTCCACAGGCACGGCAAACTTCTGGGCAGCAGTGCCAATGTACCTACCCTGGCCTGCCAGTGGCGTCCGTTTGTGAATCCACGTGGCTTTACGGCAGACACGCTGATCCTGGGTAGAGGAACCAGAGCAGAGCAGCCCAGCTCTGGAGGGTTTCACAGCCCACAGCATGGACAGTTATGGAAAGCACCGGCACAGCTCATCAGCAGCCTGACTTACCTTCAGCCGGCAGAGAGGTCTTAAGCAAGGACACTGAAATCACGAGCAAACAGATCTTCCACCTTTCCCTTCAGAGCTGCTGATGTCTGCAGAGCGGTTTTTCTTCCCCTGCTTCGGTATTGCTGCTGCCGACTGTTCCCAGGGCCTGCAAGGACAGAAGCAAACAATGGGTGTGAAAACCAAGAGTGGCTCTTGGAGTCGGGGTGGAGTTGCAGTGGCTTGTGCTACCGTTATCCTGTTACCACGGAGCCTGCCCTGGAGGCCCCCCAGACCTGCTCTATCTTTCTTCTCAGGAGTGAGACCAAGTGGTTATATTCTGTCCCGTTTCTCCTGCGGTAGGGAGATACCTGCTGAAGGGAACAGAGGTGATCCTTGCCCAGAGAACAAAAATTCTTACGCTATCCGGAGGCACGAGGGCAACCTTCAGCTCCCACGCACCGACCAAAGGCAGAGGAGCGACAGCCCTTACTGCTGGCTGCTCAGACAGCGAGAGCCATCTAGCAGCAAGGATGACCCCTGTAAGGAAAGGACACGTGTGCCTCTGTCATCTGCTGCAGCTCTGCGACCGTGACAGCAGCAGCAGAAAGCACAGCGCTTGCCACAAGTCACGCAAAGTGTCCAGGAGCCTTTGACCAAAGACCTACGAGAGTTTTAAATACTCTTTGGTGGAGATGCAAAATGCCATCAGGAAATCTAAGCTGGTTAAGGGGTACTGGAAACGTGCTGGTACGAAGTAGCCAGCTTTCAGCTGCAAATCGGGTTGTGACCAGTAGTAAACAACTGCAACCAGCAGCCATGAACAAAAATGTGGGGCTGCAAGGGAGTCGATGGAAGGATTTTGTTGTGGGGCTCACAACCCGTCAATGGTTTCGTACACAAACCCCAGACATGGAGGACACCCCACATGCAGGCTCCAGGATGAGACCCAACCTCTGTCAGGTCCCCGAGCTTCAGCCTATGTGGTTCAGATCTTCTTCCCAGGAGGACTTTTTTAGCAGAGTTCAACAACAGATCTTTATGTTCACTTGTAGGATGATTTCTAGGAAAACAAATCAACCCCAGCATTACAGCATTTGAGGTGAAGTAAAACATTTTCTTCAGACTTGAGAGCTCGGAACCAAAATGCAGGGGAAAAAAAATCAAAACAGAAAGTCTTTGCAAATTAAAAAAATCAGACAGTCCCCTTGAGCAATGTCAAAAAAAAAAAAAATCTTAGGACCTTTTCTAAGTTCACACACACATACACGTACATATACTCATGTGTATGTACATTCACCAACGCATACACGATTGCACGCTGCTTTTCCCCACGGGAACAAACACAGCCGAAAGGAGAGAGCTGCCACTGAACTCCCAGTCCGCACCAGAGGAAAATCTGCTCCCAGACTCCACTCGGGTCTCATGAGTGCAAGAGCAGGGGTGTGGAATCACAGAACCATCTGGTTGGCAGAGACCTTTAAGACAATCCGAGAGCTGCCACTGAACTCCCAGTCCGCACCAGAGGAAAATCTGCTCCCAGACTCCACTCGGGTCTCATGAGTGCAAGAGCAGGGGTGTGGAATCACAGAACCATCTGGTTGGCAGAGACCTTTAAGATCATCGAGCCCAACCCTTCCCCCTGCACAGCCAGGGTCTCTAGACCATGTCCCTCAGTGCCACATCCACACGGCTATTAAACACCTCCAGAGACGGGGACTCCACCCGCGCCCTGGGCAGCCTGTGCCGATGCTTGGCAACCCTCTCTGGAAAGAAGTTTTTCCTGATGTCGAACCTGAATCTCCTCTGGCACAACTTGAGGCTATTTCCTCTCCTCCTAATGGAAAATGGCAGTCCTGGCTGAGGCAGAGTGTTCTGCACTGTCAGCCAGAGCAGAGGGTGACCAAATACCAGCCTGGGACCCTCCAGGCTCTCTCCTACCTAAATAAGGAGGTGCCCAACCAGGAGACACATCCGCCCTCCCGGCTCAGACACGTGCTCACAGACCACAGATCCATCAATCCTTCCCAACCACGCCAGTATCCGGGCACGTGTCCCCAGGAGGGTCCCCAGCCCCCCACAGCTCCCAGGGCCAAAGGGGTGAGCATGCCAAGCCCCGGCTCCAGCGTGTGGTCAACGCCTCCTGACCCATGTAGGTTGCCAGCCCCATAACTGCCCAGCCTCGGTTTCCAAGTGCCAATCAGGCCTCTGCTTTGATCGGCGTTATAATCAGAAACAGCGCTCCAGCATGGATTATTAAGTTTTAACAGTTGACACATCATTTCTGATACCATAATCTGGCAGCACTTTACAATAAGTGACAGGTCCTCACTAATTCCTTTTGTATTCACTGTAGCAACGTTAATCATGAGTGATGAACTTTGCGTATTCATATGGATGTAATAGGCAGTTCCCAAGGACTGAGACTGTAATTTAGCTTTAACCTAATGGGCACTGATTGTAACAATAAGTAATTATGTCAGCTAAATGCAGTGTTGATGGCAATTGATGACAGCAGCGAAAGCCACGACACCATTTTGGAACTAAGCTTGGAATAGTCATTTGTAAAACCGTAACGGCCAAGACGAGGAACAATGTGTCCTCTCCTGTGTATCCTATCATCCAGCTACCTTCAGCCTGGCGAGGACAGTCCCAGCTGTGACAAACATCCTGTCAGCTCCCTGTTTTACTGTCTGGCAGCTAATTTCAGGGTAGCCAAATATCCAGTCCGCTGGATGGATGGGACCAGTGGTACCCTCAAGCTCGGGTAAAAGGAGAGGCATCTCAACTTGAAGGAGATGTTGGGAACAGTCCCCTGGATCCCCTTCAGGTCGTTTGGGCAAGGCACGTCGGGACACACCTGGCCAACATCTGTTAGTGTCACCTTCCCACAGCTGCAGACCCTGGCTCTGTACCCAGCCGGCAAAGTGGGGACAGGCTGCAGAAGGCTGGAGACCACTGCTGAGCTCAGAGGCAGCTGAATTCCACAGATGCAGCGTCGGGGAAACACAGGCCTGAGACAAGAGCTTGATAACCTCAACCACAGCCTAAGTCTGTCCACGGAAAGTCGCCCTTCTACTACCCAGAAGGATTGGTGTGGCCTCTTTTTTGGTTAGAGAGAAAAATAAGGATGGGATATTTTTGAGCCAGGATATTTGGATTTGAATTGCTTTCTTCAGAAAGGGGGAGCATGGCAAAGTCATAATAATAATCTCGTTAATGACTGTAATAAGACTGTAAGTGCTGGTGTCATCTTGAAAAAGTGATTTGTGCTGCCAATAAGAATCCGGTTTCACCGTAGTCGTTAATGTGGTCAAAAACGCTCAGAAAACCTGAAGTAGCTATAATGATGTAAAAAGGACATCTTCAAGAAAACAGTGCTGGGAGTCTCCTACAAGGTGACATCCCCACCCCGCCCAGACTGTGAGGAAGACGCCTCCTCCCTCGATATAAGCAGGACCTTTGGGAAGGCAGCAGCAAGCTCCTTTCTAAAAATACTCAGTGGAATGGAATGACTCAGGTGCTCTATGTGCTTACTAGTCTAATTAATTTCCTAAATTCAAAGCAATTTTTTTTCAATTGGGGGTCGATGAGTGAGTTTAAGAGAGGTTGGCTGAATGCCTCCTGGTGCTCTGATATGCCCGTGGCCATCTTTCTAACCGGTCCTTAGCGTGGCTCCAGCCAGTGAGCGAGCTGTGGGCAGGCAGCTGCCTGCAGACCTCGCTCACCCTCTGCACGGCAGCAGCCGAGCAAGAAAAGGGCAATGCTGGACTTGAGGCTATTGTGTGATGCTTTTGGCACCATGGCTGTAGAAGACAAGAGTCGGGCAAGTTCCCTCCTCAGCCCTGAAAGTCACAGGGCCGTCAGCTTTCCCATGTGGTGGAGCTGTTTGTAATATTTCAGTTTTGGTTTAGAGGTCCTGGCCATGAGTTCTAGGAAATGGAGAGACCTAGCAAGAGGTCAACCCATGCAGCAAGCGTCTCTCTTTAGTACACCCCTCCAGTTTGGTGTGGCCTGGCTGTCACCACCACAGCTGTGATGAAAGCAGCGGTCTCAGTCCCTCTCCTTCGCAGCCAGCTGCCTCCTCCCTTGGTCCTTATTTCACATCCCTGGGGTGACCATCCTCACACGATGCCAGAGCCCAGCCCAGGGCACACAGGAGACAGGCTGATGGGGACGTTCTACACAGTCAGGTCTTACAATTGTGCTTTAAAAGCTTAAAACCTGCCTGGCAGGAGACAGCAGGGCAGTGCTGTGCTTGCAGAGGCACAGGTGAGGTGGGGAGCGGAGCCCTGGCAGCCTCAGCCCTCCGGAGAGGCAGCCCAGCAGCACTTCCACTTGCTTAGGGAGGGGGAGCTGAGCTCTGCTACCAGGAGCCAAGTTTTTCAGCAGAGCAGACACATCAGCAGGGTTTTGGTAGCCTCCCGGGACCCCGAGAGCTCCATGGTTTGCACTTTTAAATGGGCCATTTGTTGGATTTTGGTCCCAGAGGTTGCCTTGCAGAAGGCGAACATCGTTGAGAGCTGAGCTGCAGTTGCTGCGAGGCCTTGTGGGAGGGAAGGTCCCACTGGCAGGGAAACCATCGGGGAGGGCATCACAGATGAGGAGAAACCACGCAAGACCTCCTGGTGATCTTTCAGCACTGACATCCATCACTCACCCCGAGACTAACCGAGTGTCAGCCTGCAGCGTGGGTCACAGAGAACGGTGACAGTGTGGTGAAAAGCACGGGCAGATAAAGCAAGAAACACGCTCGATGCTCTCTCTTCGTGACCAGGTTCAAAGCCAAAAATAGCTGTGTAAGACCCTGGTTGCAAGAGATTGGGTAAAATACCCAAGACGAAGCTGTTCTGGCTGAAAATGCAGCAGGGATGTGCAGCTACAGGCAAAAATGTCTCCCAGTAATTGCAGAAACGCTGTCAGGGGGACGTGCTGCTCTTGGTGCTGCACAACCAGCTGAGCTGGAGCAAGCAGGCAGCAGCCCTCACAAACGCAAGGAAGGCATCACATGCTGCCTCCCAAGAGGTGGGAAGAGGAGGAGGAAGAGGAGGAGGAGGGGGTGCTGCTAGCAGCAGAGCAGCGTGCCGATGCTGGAGAAGACAACAGTCCCCACCTCGGCCAGCCCCGACACCGGAAAGGCCTTTCATCGCTATTGCAACTGCTTGTGAAGTACCCTGCCCGCACAGAGAGCCACCGAGATGAGCAGGCGAGAGGAGCTGGGGGAAGTACGCAAAGGACTCTCGGAAATGACAAAGTTGGAGAAAATCAGGGGAGCAAGAGCTACAGGGGGAATGACGAGGAGAGGTGGGCTCCGGTCATCTGCATCAAACTCCCTTCTTACTCCAGACTCACTCGGTTGGGACACAGGTGCCACTTTCCAAATTAAAGTGAGACCAGTCCCGACATGTGGGGATTGAGGGGACCCCTCAGCATCAAACTCCCTTCTTACTCCAGACTCACTCGGTTGGGACACAGGTGCCACTTTCCAAATTAAAGTGAGACCAGTCCCGACATGTGGGGATTGAGGAGACCCCTCAGCACAGGCAGAGCAGCAGCATCATGGCTGGTCCTGCTGCTGGGGCAGCATGTGCAGCCACCTCAGCGACGTGTCAGCCACACCTGCAGCGGGCAGGTTTACAAGGGCATTTAAGGGTCTCTAAAGGTGCGTGCCAGCCTCCCACGAGATGATACCTGCAGCCCAGTACTTCTGAAAACACCCCCAGGCCCATCCCGCAGCTCCTGCTGGTGCAAGCAGGGCGCTGCCTATTTACCACCTTACCCCAGCTGAGAACCAGCGTCAGTGTTTGCAGAGCGCACCCACTGCCAGCAGAAACCAAGCCCTGGCAAGGGCCAAGGTCTGTCTCCATCTGAGAGATCTCAGCACCCGAGCGGATCCTCGGGTGGCCGCAAAGACGCTCGCTGCCTCTGCCATGGCCTTGGCAGCCAGCGCTGGTGGAGGGGGGGAGCCGGTTACCGCTCATCGCTGCCCCACCACGGTCCAGGCGTCAGGCCGATGTCACAGCAAACTGTGACATAGCCGTTGCGATGCCCGGCCCTGCAGCGGGAGCAGGGGAGCACAGGATGACTGGCAGCCTGCAGCAGGCAGTGCCGAAAGCACGAGCCCTCCACAATTAGCGGTGCCAAAGTATTTCTCCCCTCCCTGTGCAAGGAGATGAGACAGCAGCTCCTCACCCAGGCTGGCATCCTGGGCAGTGCTCAGCGCCGGGCAGCATTCGTGCCCCAGTCATGCTCCGGACGATAGGCTGCCATGCTGGGAGCGGATGGCGTGGCTGGTCCCAGGGAGGTGGGCAGCGAATCTCGACTGGCAGCAGCCTCAGAGGCCAGCGCTAATGACACTGGCTTGTCACAAACTGCACTGTCCCCCCTGCAGCAGATGTGACAGCCCCAAAGTAAGCAGGTACCCCCTATGTCCCCGCTTCCTCTCACACAAAAGTGACAAGAGGGACAGGTAACAGAAATCCAGGCCAAATACTTGACAGAGATCTGCTGGCTGGAGCTGGCGCAGGAGCTCATCCCTCCCTGACGGCTTCGTTCCTGATAAACAGCCACCCCAGTGGGAAGGGCGGTTAGCTGGAGCATGTCGCATGCCCCCAGATGATGGCAAGAGAGCCCACACCCCCTCCTTGCTTCCCTCCAGCTCACCCATGGGCTCCTTTTCCTGCACAATGAGAGGGGAAACTGAGGCACAACTCTGCATCCTCCCCTCCCCCCCAGCTAAGCCCATCTCTGCAGCTGTGCTCTCGGCCAGGCGCAGGGTGCCCTCCTGGGAGCACTCGTGCAGCCCAAGGCACCAGGAGGGCAGTGAAAGCCCTGCTTCGACATGTCCAGCAGCATCTCCCAGCCACCTCGAGTTCTTCCTCTGGTAGTTTCGGTGGTTTTCAACCAGCTAAAGCCAAATCTTTCCCTCCCCACACGCCCTCCGTGGTGCTCCTTTGCTGACTGCAAACGCCTGGTTTATTCCATGGCCCGAATCACACTGTAGAAAGCAGAGTTACGGTGGGAGCAACAAAATAAGAAAGCAGGGAGAGCATCAAGCTGCTGGTGGTTTGGCGGGGGCCGCTGGAGCAGCCCTGCCTGCATCCCCCCTGCCACTGCCCGGCCGCCGGGGCAACAAAATAAGAAAGCAGGGAGAGCATCAAGCTGCTGGTGGTTTGGCTGGGGCTGCTGGAGCAGCCCTGCCTGCATCCCCCCGGCCACTGCCCGGCAGCTGGTGCACCGAGACAGACGAAGGACAGGTGAAGGCTCGAAGGCCAGCAGCAGTGAAGAGTCCTTGCTGCTGCCTGCTCCCTGACCAACACCGTCTTCCTGCCACCACCCCGTGCTCCAGCGGCACCACCCCTGCTCACGAGGTTCATGCTATGTGTGCACCGTGACACCTGGGCAGTGCTCCGGCATCTTCCTTCCCGGCGTGGGTGGGTCTGGGCAGATACCGCCGTATGACTGGAGCCGATCCCCCCCTTCCCACGGGACAAACCTCCCCTTCCACTGCTCAGGCACCTGTGAAGTGTTAGTTAACAGCAGCAAACCCTTCTGCACATTGTCTTTGCCCCTGCTTTCTCATTAGTGACCCGAATTCCTCTTTCTCATCAAATCAGAGCAGCAGGCACAATTTTAGGCTAGCTCTAGGCTCTCTCATCCCTCTTTCATTCTGTGTCTGCTCCAGCTTCCTTCCTGGGAAAGCTCTGGGGACTTCTTTTCTCCCACAGGTCTGTAGCAAACCACCATTTGGTAGCAGGAGGAACTGGATTTCTATCACAGCATCACGTCGTTTCTGGTCCTCTGACAAGCCCTGAACTTCCGCTGTTCTTTAAACCCCAGGAGATATATTTTATGGCCAAGGAAAGGCTGCCTACCACAAATTCCGCCTCTAAAAGGCACATGAAAGAAAACAGAGGGTCAGAGCATGTAGGGGCTGAGAAAATTCCCCCACCAGGCAAGAGCTGCACCCCCACGGGTCACAGGAGGCGTTAGCTGTTGCTGCTGCCCAAGCCCCCGTTGTGCTGAAGATAAATAAAGGACTTTAATCCCCAGGGCTGGAATTCACACAAAAAGCTGGAAGTTAGAGCGAGCTCAAAGGCAAAGCTTGTCACTCTCACATAAAACCTCCTTCTCCCCACTTTCACTTCCCTGCAAGACATCTCCCAGCTGACAAACCTCCGGGCCAGCTCAGACCCTGCTGAGATGACACCAGGTTTCCAGCAAGGGGGATGCTCTTCTAGTGCAGGGCAAGCAGCTGAAGTGCCATCAAGAGAGACAAAGGCGCCTGGCAAACTTTGAGAAATGCCTCTCATTATTTACAGAATGACACAGGAAAACTTCAGACTGAAACAAGAAAGGCAATTAGTTTCCTGTACGGAAACAAAGAGACATCTGTGCCAAGTATGCTAACATATACACAAGGGGCAGGTATACAGCACATGAGGAATTTCTTCCAGCTGCAAATCCACCCCCAAATTCTCAAGTCAATCTTGAGGACTACGACGCTCAGCAATCCTCTTAAAAGTGTCCAGATGCTTTAATAACTTAATTCTAATCTTCTCAGGCACTGTTTTCCATTTAACTGCTGAAGCACTAGACTAAGACAGAGGGGTCAGGACTCAGGAGTCGCGGTGGGGAACAGCAGGCCTGGTTTGGAAGCCCAAGAAGCCCAGTCCAGTTATGCCGGTCTCAAAGTCAAGAGTGCACCTTGCATCATCGCCTGGGCTCGGAGATCACGAGCAGGTTTACGTGCCCCAAAGCACCCTCCTCCCACTGCGCTGCTGGCACTCAGCCCCAGTGGAGTTGGACTCATGCAAATGGGAAGAGCTGAACCTCACTGGTGGGTTGGGATGTTGGGTGCGAGACTGGGTCAGATGCATCCAGACCCCAGCAATGGCAGCTTGGGTTTGTGCTAAAAATGCGTAAAAAAGCTTGAGGTCTCATCCTCCAGAGCAGCTCAATTCAGGCAGCCTCTTCCCAGAGAGCTGAAAGTTTTGGCTGGTGAGATTTGCACCAGGAGGCTGAGGCAGCACTGGAAGAGCATGCCCTGAGTGGCCCTGTGTCCTCAGAGGGTTGCAGTGAGAGACTGAGCCATGGCCAAGCTGATCTAGCACTGGGGACAGTCCTGCTTTCAAGGAGAGCTGGAGCAGGAGGCCTTCAGGGATCCTTCCCAAACTACATCTCGATGAGTCCAAGTCTGTCTTTGGAAGCAGCTCGCCTCCGCGCTGCGCTGGGCTGGCCGGACCCAGCCTCGCCGCGCATCATCTCCCGCCCCCAGACACCCCCAGACACCCCCGCTTCTGACAGATTCCTCCAGACTTCCCATCTCAGCCACCTTTTAGACAATTTCTCAAGATTGCTTTAAACAAGTGAGGAAATTTTGGTGACACTTTAATACATAAAGTGCTTCTTATTTCCTCTGCGCCAAAGAGCGGTGCTTTCCAACACGCTTTCTGAGTTAACATCAGGTGTTAAACAGACGCACACATTGTTTTAGCGGGAGCCCATGTTTTATAATAGGCTTTCTACCTAACAGCTTGATATAGCCTCTTCCATTAAGCATTTATTGCTAATGCATTGTAAAGTGTAACATGCTATATATGCTATTAAAGAATGAAGCTGCCATGTACTCACCCCTTAATAATGAAACACTTATGAACGGGAACCTGAGGTTAAAGAGTTGTGAATTAAGTTTAATCTCAAAGAGATCATCTAGCACTCTGCCAGTGCACTGCGGCAGGCTGTCAGCGGGAGGGCTAGGACCCGAGTCCCCTAGGACAGTGCTCCTCGGCTTGCCTTTGGAGAAGGCTCCCCAAGCAGGTGTTTAGCTAAACACCACTGGGCTGCTGGAGAGCCAGAAGAGCCAGGCTGAGCTCTTTCTCAGAGGACCTCGAGATAGCCGCATGCCCTGGCTATTGACTTTCTAATAATTCAATATAAAACCCAATCATTAGAAACCCTTTTAGATGAGATACATCTCCACCTGCGCATTATCATAATTTTTTCCTTAGAATTCAATAAAAAAGACCATTAACCTTTTAAATAAAGCGAGCAAATTCCCTTCCCCCGGCAAGTAGCAGGTATTTTTACACAACCTTTGCCTAGATAAGTGAGCCCTGGGCACAAGGAGCAATGACCTGACACTACAGAGGTCAGCCACAAAGGCAAGCAGCATCGAGACAGTTCTTTTGGAAAGAGACACTCAATGACGGCATGACAGAGCTAAGGGACAACCCCAAGGCCTCAGTGACAGCTCTAGGGTGAGCCACATGGCCGGGCATTTTGGATGGTCTGGCTTTTTGGTACCAAATTCAAGGTGCATTTAAACAAAAGCATTCTGGATGTCTGGAACCCCCCTCAGAAAACTCTTGGGTTCTTGGAGAGGCTTCTCTGTGGTGAGGAAGCCCAGTCCTGTGCCCGATTGCTCTTCCCTCCCAAGATGCAGATTGTCTTCAGGTGGCACCTCTTGGGTGCATGAAGGCTGGTCGGACAGGGAAAAGCCTGACACAACTGTCACCATGTGCTGAAGCTCTCCTGAAGTACCCCATGGGTGTTTTCTTGTTGAACTCACAGTGAGACGACTGTTGGTAACATGGAGAGAGCGCAATGAGGGCAACCCTGTGGCTCCCATATAGTCACAACAGCAGCACTGAAGACAGCAGCACAGGCTTCAGGGACAAAACATGGACCGCAAGAAGTCGGTGCAGTTTCTACTTGTGTCCCTTGATGCTGCTGGGACACCCAAGGGCTCACACTCACAGGTCATGAGGGAGATCCCAAGTGGGGATCTCCCCATCGCTGGAAGCGTCTCGCAGCCACGCTCACCAAGGCTCTCCTGGGCCCAGCATTGGGGGTACTTCTGTTACACATGTGTTCTGTTAAACGGGGTACTTAAATCTACAGGGACAGAACACACTTGGGAGAGATGGAGAGGATGAACCCTCTCATCACCCGCAAAGTATCTTCACAGCCTGTGAACTTTTAAAAGAGACCTCCACAGCCAGCTGCTCCTGTCCTGGAAGTCAGACCAAAACCATACAGAGGTGCCCCTCCGTTGGTGATGCATTTTCTACACTTCCAAGTTTTTGCAAATGAAGAGGGGAAAAAGTTATCTCAGACTGACGTACCTGTGTCCTCAAGATTCATGATGGGGACCTCAGAGAGGTTCACTCCTCTTGGTCCTCCAGACCCTGCTTGGGCACAGAGGACCCCACAAAATCTCTCTGGACACAGCTCCCCAAGCCCAGGTAGGCACCAGGTGTAGGTGAACGCACCACGGTGTTTCCTTCCTCCCCCCATGACAATCGCCTTTCTTTTCAGTGCCCGTGGTTCCCTTTGTGTTTACGATAACAGAGGGATGCTTTATTGCATTTCACCCGGCCTGCTGCCATGGCAACCGGCAGTTGCTGCGCGCTGTAAAAATAACCCTCCTTCTTTGATAGATTTCACTTGAGTGAAAATAACCCTTAAAAATAGGTTGAAATTTCCATACTAACTCTTCCAGGAGGTTCCAGGAAGGAGAGGATGAATTGCAGGATCTGCTGACAGGACACACGGTGCCACCGTGGCACCCTCCTGCCTTGGTACCAAGCTCTTGCAGACGGGCCCCCAAGGATGCTTTGTGGAAGCCACTACTAGCCAGTCCCCTTGGGATGGGGTGGTGCTGACCACATGGGGAAAGGGCCATGCCCACCATCATGTCCGCCACGACGCACTTTCTGCATGGTCGCATCAATGGGTGGGCCTGCAGATGCAGTGGATCTCCAGAGCTTCTTGGTATTTACTGAGAAGAGGTGGTGTCCCTCAGTGCCTGCTCTGGGGGCCTAGTTAGGATAGAAGCTCAGCTTTATCTTCTCAGCTCCTGTGCACCATGACCTCAGAAAAAGCCTTTTGGCTCCTCAGGGACCCTTTGCTAGAAGCTGGCGCCCTCTGACAGGACATAAGCACTACACAGTGGGCCAGCGCCGGGCAGCTTCAGCATGGGTTTTGGATGAACAGATCAGAGCACGTGAAGCTTTGGATTTCTCCCCAAAACAGAGGTCCTCTTGTGCCTGGGAGAGCTGTAAGGAGCACCTCTTCACAGACCCTCTCAGCGACAGCGACGCAGCGAGATTCGGGGTTACAACACCTGCCGGTGCCAGGAGAGGTCCAAGTCTCCTTCCTTTGCTTCAGAACATCTGTACTGGTCCCAGCCAGCAGAAGGCTATTCAGAGCACTGCTCTGGAGTAATGAGGGTGCTGCTTTCATGCCCACTCTTGACTCATCCTCATCCAGGAAGAGTTTTCCTTTTGGTTTTTGGGGTGGGTTTTTTTGGCTCTTTTCTTTCCTTTTTGTTCTCCCAATCACTCAACTCTTCTTCCTCCAAATAAAAGCCAATTCACATTTTAGAGGTGGCCCCCGATTCCTCCCATGAGTTTAGGTGAGTCGAACCATAAGAAGTGGAGTAATGAGATTATGATTAAAAGCACACCTTGATAGTGGGGCATCCATCAAGCTGTCATAGAAATCGTATCTCGGAGGCTGCTCTCATCAATCTGACCTTTCAATTATTACCCAGAGTTCATGACTCTAAGTGTATATAATTCCTACCTCAAATCTGAGAACACACGCCTTTGTTTTTTTGGCTTGCCTTGCGCGTGGCTGCGCGAGGTCTCCTTCACCAGCGCATCAGCAATGCTTCGCAATGCAAATTAGCTTAAAATAGCTCTTCTCTCACCCAAAAGATTGGGAACAAGATCAAGACAACACTGGGGCACCAGAAGGCGGCTGTTTGAAATCCCTATAAGTGTCTTTTGGGCTTCTTCTCAGCTTTTTTATAGTCAGCGACCACTAAAGCCAACCCCAGTGGTGCTCACAGGCCACACCCTTCTTTGGCTGGTGTCCCCACAGAGAGGCAATGCTGCTCCGGCCATGCTGCAGCACCTCCCCAGCAACATGGAAGGCCCCTCGAATCCAGCCAGAAGCAGCTTACCCAGGCGTCAGCACAGATGAGATTTGCTGCCCAACCACCACTGAAAAAGCTCTATTTTGTGAACTACACCACAGCCAACACGGTATTTCAGGAGTGGGATAGGACCTCATTCAGCTCTTCATTGCCATGACTAGAAGGATTCCTCCACACTTCTCTAGGACCAGAGCACTAGTCACCTCCAACCCATTCCATGAATCCCACCCCACCATCTGTTCAGTTTTGGGGCTCTCAGCCTGAGATAAAACCACCATTTGCTTTGTGCCAGCCGGGCACCTTGTTGGTCCAAATGAGTTTCCATAGCGCACAGAGTTACCAAGCAATAAAATCCTGCCTGAATCTTATTTGTACCTTAACACGAGCAGGACATCAGACGGTGTCCACAGGGAGCACCCAGTACCTGGGAACGGAGCATCCTCTTGCTCCTTGCAAGCTCTGCTATCAGAAGAAAGAGTTGTAAGAGTAAACTCCCCTGCTATCTAGTGACTTTTTACAAACGAAAACCCACAACAGATACGTTGGTAGAGAAAAGACAGAGGAAATAGAAATGCCTTGGTTTGGGATCTTTGACAGACCCAGCCCTGAAGACATTTTGCTGGTATCTGTATTATTGCAGGCTGTGCACAGCCTCCAATCGCAGTTTTCTTGTGTAAGAACAGAAGAGAAGATCTTCACAAAAATCCCGGTGCTGCTCGGATGACTGAAACGGTGGGAATTTCCTCAAACACAATCCCAGACACTTTGAGCGCGACCCTCAATACTGCAGCAAAGGCGTTCAGGTGAGGTCAGGCGAGACCAGAAGAGATTCTGCGAGTCAAAGACACTCTGAAAAGAAGGAGCAGCTTTCAGAAGTGACCCCGAGGCTGCCAGGACATGAGGACATCTGTCTGCCAGCACCTGCTAATCCATGCAGTGAAGCTGAAGGTGGACACAATACCTGCTCCCATGCCATAGGACAAGCGTCCCTCCATCACAACCCGCTCAGCTGGCATCGCTGCAGGCTCATTTCTAAGCCACTGGCATTATTGGCAAACAAGACACCTTCTCCAGAGAGAAAGCGCTTAGCAATATTTCAGGCTTTTTTATTTTTTCTGCTTTAAAAGCCTTTCTTAAAGACGAATGGTAAACAGTAACGCATCCCCAGTGCCCAGCCCCGTGGTGGGCGAGGACTGTTGTCTTCAAGACAGGCGCAGGACAAGAAGGTATTGGCTGCGCAGCCGTCGTGGTCTCTTTGTTGACGCAATCTATTTCACCCGTCCCATATTCTGCACTGCGGAGCGCTGAGCACTCTCCCACCAATTCCAGTTTAAATGCCTCCACAGCACGGATTTCCCGAAAGACACCCAAGAAATTTCATCTGAGAGAGCAGATGCCTCTGCATTGTGCTGCTCGGTGCGAGGCTTGAGAGGCTGAGCCCAGCGCATGAGGTGAAGCTCCTTGCGCCTTGAAAAACCTCAGCCCCTTCAGGGCTGGTTCCATCCTGCTCCTGGAGGTCCAGGGCAGGTTCTCCTCTGGCCAAGCAACGGGTCATATGGCCACATACCACCACTGACCTTTTTCTGCCATCTGGTAGCCACAAAACAAGCACTTTGGAGGCCACTATATCTGCCCTGCAGCCACAGGTTGCTCCCTCACAGTCTGGCCTCCCCACATCCCTCATGCCAAAGAGTCGTGAAGGTCCTGATGACCTCTGCCACGAAAGGAGATGAAACCTGCAATAGCGCCACTTCCATTTTGCCATTGTCCCTCTGCTGTTTCCCAGCCCAAACCTTCACTCTCAGAATCAAGTCTCTGATGCCTTAGAGAAAGTCATTTCATTTACATCTTCTAAGACCCCGAAAGAAAGAGGCTAATGACAGTTATCACCTCTGGCTGCTCTGTGAAAGGAGCCGATGGGCTCACACGTGCATCTGAGCAGGCAGCATCCATCTCATCTAACACCAAAAGGCAGCCCCTTTGGCAGGGGCTGGGTGGGGAGGAGAGGCCACGAGCCGCGCTGCTACCGAGAGGACAGTTCTTTCTTTC
>NW_010415723.1:112424-112924 GCF_000710305.1 Buceros rhinoceros silvestris | reverse complement strand
GCCACGAGCCGCGCTGCTACCGAGAGGAAAGTTCTCTCTTTCCCAGGAGCAAAGGGGCCGGCGCCTTCGCATTCCCCCTCCATGCGATCAGAACGATGCTTAATGCCTCCCTTGAAAGTGGTAACTGCAGTTGAGCTGTGCAGGAAGGCTCTAACCCCGTGCTAATTTATTTTATCAAATTAAAAGGCGAGCATCCATGGAACACCAGAGACCTTCTATTCTCCTGGTCCCAGCAGAAAGCTGCATGATCCCTTTATAAAGAGGGTGGGGGGGTTGTTGTTTTTCCTCTCTCTCTTTTTCTTTTTGCCAAGAATATAAAATTAATAAAACAGGATTAAGGGAGATATGGTTTTAACTGATTCCTTAATCCCAGAGAATAATTAATGAGAGCAATGCACCACTTGGCTCGACTCTCCCCACATTTGAATAAAAAATAGCATCCACTACAAAAAAAAAAAAAAAAAGGAGGGGGGAAACGGGAGAAAAAAGGGGGCGGAGCT
>NW_010415723.1:109359-112321 GCF_000710305.1 Buceros rhinoceros silvestris | reverse complement strand
AAAGGGAGCAAGAAGGCGGCTGAGCTGCAAACTCTTAACACAAAGAGCTTTTGCCATGTGTGTGCATCACACTCTGGTCTTGCATCCAGAAAATACAGAGTAGAATAAAGCAGACACCAGTCTGGCCACAGGCAGGTGTGTTGAAGCCAAGATTTACAGGAATCTCCACACATGTACGAAACAAAATACCACTCAAAGTCTAACTTGCCCCCACGTTAACATCAGACAAGGCTGATTTGGGTCCTGTGATTGCCCAGCAAGGTGCTATCCTCAGCCAGAGCCACTCGCTCGTAATACGCCAACCTGCGTGGAATACGTAACTTGACCTCCTACAACGCTCACCTTCACGTTCCTGACCGCTCCGCGTGTCAAAGACAGGTCTGGTCTGCTGCGGGAGGAGCTCAGTAAAGATGCTGCTGGTGGGATTTAGGCCACTGAACTTGAACCATCTAATAGTTCTTTAAGTATATGCTTCTCCATAGGGCCTTGTAGTCAGTGGAGCAAAGGTTTCTGGGGTCCTCCAACTTAGGCACCTATTTTATGGTGGGAGGAACCATCATCTGGAAACGTCTCACAGCAGCCCTCTAAGACTGAATACTTTAGTTCAGTCATGTCCCTGCCTTGCCTCGGAGATGGAACACGCCTTCCTAAAGCTTGCTCAAAGAGTTCCCAGTGATCACCGTGTAGCACAAGTATCAACCAGCTCCTGGCTACTGTTTACCTGTAGACCAAGCAGAAGAACCTGCCCTGAGGAGTTTTCTCTACCAGCATGCAGAAGGGTTACCACCTGAGTGGAACACAGCTTCTCAAAGGATTGTCTCATTGCTGTTTAAGCTTCTTGATTTGAAGAGGAACCAGAGATGCTCTTCGAGGAGTCATTTTTTAACTGATACATGGACACCAACAGTGGACCTATGCCAGGCTTTCATATGACATCACCTTGACCTAGCCAAGAACCAAGGCAGCCCACTTTGGGGGTAGATTGCCTTGGATTCTAGAAGAGTATCTTAGCTTTGGAGGCCCACGCCAGCTGACCGGGCAGGAGGTCAGAGACATTAGGAGGAACATCTGAATAAACGTGGCCTCATCCCCATCTGCAGCCCTTGTTAAGGCAGGGCTTTGCTTTGAACTCCTTCCTGATGAAATGATTAATGAATGTCAGGCAGACCTCTTCCCTTCCTTCCTCTGCTTTCACCTGCCACACAGAGCAATACCAAACGAGGTGATCGTGACAAACACAGCTCTAATTCTTTATTAATATTAATCAGAGGCAACCTTTCCATTGACACCAGAACCCGAGCGTGCGTTGGCAGGCAGGGAATAACACTGCAGCAGTGACATTTCTTGGGTAGGCGATTTTTATTCATTTTATATTTTTTTATCTTGTACCTTGCCTTCCCCCCCTTTAATATGGGCTAGCGATACCTTGTACAAACAGAGGAAGGAAGAAGCTGATTAAATAGCAGAGTTGGAGCATAATGAAAGCAAAAGCCCACTGCAAACATGTGCTGATTGTTTTAAACAGGAGGCACCGGGAGGTGGATTTCAGGTGATACCGTGGTGGCTCCTCTCATAATCCCGGCTAAGGCAGCATTATGGCTTTCAAGCTCAGAGCGAATTTCATCCGGTCCCTGCTGGCAGGGAAGGAGGCTTAAGCAGGAGAGCAAACCTCAGCCCCATCTTGAGCCAGAACCACAAAGCCATGCAGCTGCCCTTAGCCAAAAGGGGCCCCTTCCTCGTGCCGTCGCACCCAAGCAGAAATATTACGAGGAGCAGCGTGGGCATATCTACCTCACCTTCAGGTAATCATCAACGCATGTACTTGCCTCTCACGCGTGGCCTGGCTTGAGAGGTGAAGAGGGAGATGAAGGTCTTGCACACTCCCCAGGTCACCTGCAAGATTCGTACCTTTACGTGGCAGCTGGAGGTGGGTTCACATGCGCACCCACCTCTTGGGGTCTGCGTGCACTGAACAAGCACAAGGTTTGCAGGGTGAGTAAAGCTGTTCCACAAGGAACAGAGACAACCATGTCCCCATCGGTACCCTGGAGCACTTCCCTTTCCTGGGAGGATGATCACTGAGCTCGGGACACAGTCCTGGACCTACAGGCTTCCTTTGCTGTCTCCTCACTGATTTTCTAGGTTTCCCCATCCTAACGACCACAGGACTGCAGAGGGATTTACACCGAGAGAAGCCCCCGGTTCTCAGCTGAGTGCAACTTCTCTCTCTCTCTGTCTCTTAAAACAAATAGATTTTCATTGAAATCAACATATCTTTCTGAATTGAATAGGTTTTCATGGGGACAATAAATTTCTTCAAAACAATGCATTTTTATTACAACATATTTTTGTTCAAACCAATACTTTTTGACAACCAGTTATTAATGACCAGGCCAAAGCCATAAATTTGCCTCAAACTATGTGTTTTCTCATGGCAGGAAATAATTTTTCTCATACAAATACATTTTTATTTGAATCAATCCTCTATTTTTCCACCCCCCAAAAATCAGATGTATTTCTGGGAGGGAAGCAGGAAAGCTGCGTACCCAGGAAAGCCCCTTCATTTCAAGAGGGATCAAGTACTTGTGAGGGCTGTCTCGCTCCCAACCTCCCAAGCCCAAAA
Organism: Buceros rhinoceros silvestris; assembly: GCF_000710305.1. Classification (NCBI taxonomy): domain Eukaryota; kingdom Metazoa; phylum Chordata; class Aves; order Bucerotiformes; family Bucerotidae; genus Buceros; species Buceros rhinoceros. The sequence continues at coordinate 109,698 of NW_010415723.1, read as the reverse complement.
GCTCCACAGGTCGCTTGAAGATTCGACAGGAACTGTTTTTCCCATTGCCAGCATACCTAAACCATCGCCCAGTTTCTGGTAGGTCCTACAGAAACATGCCGTACGTCTTGCTGCCTTTGCTTTTTCTGTTTGTTATTGATTGGAAATCATGTTTGCAGAGCCCGGTTAAATAATTTTTCTCTTTCATTTCTCTCTGCACTACGGCTTAGCCCAGTGCCCACCAAATGCGACATGGGACTAACCCTCCCTCACACCCCCAGGGCAGACCCATGTGGTCGATGGTACCACAGGACCCCTGGGTCTACCCACCATTCCTTAGCGCGGTCTAAACACCTTCCC
>NW_010415723.1:103265-109213 GCF_000710305.1 Buceros rhinoceros silvestris | reverse complement strand
TGCATAAACCACCCAGGGGGCATCCCATTGTGCATCCCAGAGCACCTCAGACTTCACCCCAAACACAGCTCGCCCCAGCCTTGGGAGTGACCGAGTCACCAAAGGTGCCTATGTCCGGCCATCGCTCCCCCACAGAAAGTGCCAGCATGGAATCTCGTGGCTGCTTTTCATCATCATGAGGGCTGGCGTGGGCGCAGGTTGTCTGAAGAAACCGTGCACTGCGCCTAAAATAAGATTGCCAGAGGATGGGGGCGGTTTGAAGCCCAGGAGAGGGAGGGCTGCCAGGGGCAGGGGTCCCTGCGCAGGGCAGAGGTGCTCAGGTAAGGCAGCCCACGCCGGCTGTAGCTCATGGGGTTCACACAGACCCACTGAGTGGCTGTGGGGTCCTGTGGCAGCACGAGCACCGTCACGGCGACTTGCTCAGCTCACCTGGGCAAGCCTTGCTGCAGGCTCTGGGCTGGCTGGTGTGGAGCTGGTTCATCCAGAGCGCTACAAGCAGAAATCCCAGCTGCGCTCAGAGGACCTTTTCCTTAGCAGATCATCACCATCACTTTTGAAGAAGCATTGGGTCACTCTTGGTTTTGAGAGAGAGTTTCATCTGAGGTAGCTACTCAAGCCACAGGGGCACACGCATGGGGCAGATATAACTCTCTTTAGTGCTGCATCTCTCCTTGTAACCCACCCCTCAAACCTCCCCAAAGCATATGCAGGTGCCTGAGCTCCCCAGGGACAGCCCTTGCACACCAGGGATGCTGGTCCTGCACAGCCCCAGCCCTGCCCTTCAGTGGGCTGTGCCCCACCAAGCTCAGCGCTCACCCAGAGCACAAGACATCGGACCGGTTTCAGCCAGAGATGCAGCTCCAGCAGCACGGGGCAGGAGAAATGGGACAAGGGGCTGGCGCCAGGGTTGAGTCGCTGGAACTGCAAAGACTTCAGCAGCTACTTTGGCTTCTGATTCAAAGCCAAACTAGGAGCAAACCCCTTATTATCCCCTCCAGCCCCCTGTTTCACCAGCTGACCATCACTATCAGACACAGCCCCCCATTTCAGCAGTGCCCACACCCACATGCCCTTGAGCCCTAGTCGAGAAAAAATATTTTTTAGTAGCAAGTAACTGCGTTCATCTGCTTCAAGCCACATTTTAAGCTTGGGCCTGGGTCAGAGCCCGGGGATCCCAGGATGCTTCGAACATCAGGGGCTGACAAGGGTTCATTTCCCGTGGCCCCCGTTGGCCACTCTTTGTTGAGCTTCCCCAGCCCATGTAAACATGCTAATTGCTTGGGCTCAGCACAGGGCTGGATGCCGCGCTGTTTGTTTTCCATTGAATAGGATTAGGGATTCTGACACCAATGATTAATCGCAGTGCTGCAGACGGCTGACGAGCCCGGGGAAGGCGTCCTCTCCGAACGGAGAGCGCGCACAATCTCTGCCAAGCAGCTGCTGCTGACTTCTATCTAACCCTCTGCATCTTGCCCTTTATCTTGCCTCCTCTCCCAAAATGTTTCAACGTTAACCAAGCCAACCTCAGGCTCCCTGGGGAGTGGGGGAGCAGGGGGCCTGGGCACCCCCAGAGGTGATGAGCAGCCCTGTGCTCAGCCACCACGAAGTCCCATCCCCTGTGCCACTTCCCTACGTCAGCTCATCCCGTGTCCCCTGTTGCCAACATCTGGCATCGTCCAGCCCTTCTCATCCTTTGTTTTGATGGCCAGGGAGATTCACGTGATTTTTCCAGCTCCCTTCACCCTGGCATCAGGGCATGGTCACACAGCAGCCATGTGCCCTCACAAGCTCCACGAGGCCACCAAGTGGCCCACCAGTGTTTGAGCCTGCAAGGAGGACCCCGAGGCCCCCAGACCCTTTCACCCCTTCACAGTGTGAAACATCAACCCCTCAACTTTCTGCGCTTGCGGGCACGTAGGGCCATGCTGGGAGGACCCACGCTCTGCAGATGAGCCCTAGGCTCCCACTTCCCAGCTGTCAGAGCTAGATGTGCAGTGTTCCCACAGCTCCAAGACTCCCCGCGCACCAGCAGAGCACCTCTGCAAACACAGAGAGGGCCCTGGCAAGGCTGCCCAGTCCGAGAGGGACCAATGTTCAGGCATTGAGGTCTGAAGGAGTTGTGTTCCGCACTGCAGCTCCCAATCAGCTCTTTGAGGTGCTGTTTCCCCTCCAAACAGAACTCCAGCATCCCTTCTGCTCACCACGTCAGCTGCTCCTCTTAACTGCAGCCCTTTTCCTCGCACAAATGTACCCACCTTTCAGGGCTGCACCAAGGACTCCCCTTGCACTGGGTCCTGCTCACCCTCCCGCAGACAGCTAGGCTTAAAGGTGCCCTGCAGTGGGCACGCGGCACCCAGCACTAGCCCCTAGGCACCTTCCAAGTCCAAAGGACCACCAGGGACCTGAGCAAGGCAGAGAAGAGCACCAAACGCCTTTGCCACCTTCACCTGCCACTCGTGGCTTCAGCATCACCTCTGTGCCCCTGTTTTCCCCAGCAGCAGGCAAAGGGACGGAGAAGAGGAGGAGGGAGAGGAGGGAGGCTGCAGAAAGCAGCCTTGCAGGAGGCAAAATGCGCCTCAGAAAGTTGCAACCTTTGAGATTACCTCTTCTCCTGACCTTGCAGAAGGAGTGCTGGAGGCAAATCCACCCATCTCTGCCGGTGCCTTGTGCAACATACTGTCACTCAGACAAGCGGCGTTCTTAATGGGTTTGTGGGAAAGGCCTGGCCTGCCTTTCCATCTGTACCTTCTGCTGGCTCCCCTCTCCAGCACTGCCTCCCCATACGACATTCCCTTGAATTATTTAGACTGGTAAATCTTCCTGCATCTCACATCTTTAGTCCATCTGTTAGCCGGGGCTTTGCCTTTATAGGAACTGTCCTTTATGCATGCCGGCATCTGTCAACAGTACACTTGCCTCTTTTATTCATGATCTTCCGTGGGAGATGGTACAAGCTGCAGAAATGCCTCATTTCTGGTATGCATTTCATTTTAATGGAAGATTACATGACTGGGGCCCATTTTATTACTTCTTGCCCTGCACATTCATCCATCACGAGCCCCATTTGCTGAGCCTGCACTGGGACGGCAGCCATCAGGCTGCTCATGTTGGATTCCTCCCGTGCCGCTCTCTCCCCCTCTTCGGGACGGGGAGGAAACGCATTGCGTTCGAGGAGGGGAAGGTTAGCAAAGGGGAAGCAATCGGCTGCCGGGGCTCAGAGTTAAGCCAAGCTAAGCCAAGCGGGTTCTGGGAAACAGAACCCGCGAACCCAACCGCTCTCCGCCTGACACGTGTCCCCTCCACCCACATTCACCTTCACGCAGTCCCTTTCCCACCCACGACACCGACAGGTATTGGAGGCACGGCTGCCCAGTACGCCGGGGCTCTTTGGAAGGACCCCACACGCTCCTCAGTGCCCGCCGCTCCAGCGATTCCCGGTTCCCTGCCCGACCCACTCCTCCCTCGCACACACACAGCGCCGGGAACAGCATAAATGAGATCAGTGTGAACCAGCAGTGGTAATTAAACCTCCGGTGGTATTTGCAGTCTCTCTCTCTTGTAAGGAAGGTTGCATGCAATTAGTGAAAACATTTTGGACTGGGAACAGTGCCAGAGTGCTCTGTCCTTTCTTTCAACTCCCACAGAAACTCGAGGACCCCTGATTTTCCTCCAGACTGCAAAAATAAAACCCCGGGAAAAACACTCCACTTCTACGCTGCTTTTCCCTGAATTCAGGATTCCCCGTGCCAGGATGTAGCAAGCAGGGTCAGAGGGGCCAGAGATGGAGGTGACCTTTTCAGAGATGCAGGGACCTTCCCCAGCCCACAGTCCTCAGGCACCATGAGGCACAAGTTGCCATTTTAACCCAGAAAATTGTCTGTCCTCAGAAATCCCAGCCATAAGACCTTTCCTCAAGGACCATTCCTTCACCATCTCACTCAAGTGAGAAGGTTTTGCCGTTTCCACCAAAGACGTGCTCTGAAAGCAAGTTAGGTCAACCCTGGCAACTGATCCGGATTAAACACTTCTAACTTAACTTTAGGAAACCTGTCAAAGATGAAGTAATGTGAGCCAGTCCTCAGCTGAGACTCCGAGTCAGTCCTTGGTGGGCTTCAAAGCATGGAAAACCTGAACCACAACTGTCACTGTTCTGGCTGGGAAAGGAAAACAAGCAGCTTTTGGGTGCCAAGGAGTCCTATGGAATAGTCAGCATCCTTGTGCAACTTGCAATATTAGTACACACTGAAAAAAACGGGGGAAAATGCCATAAATAACGTGCTAACTAGCAGAAATTCAGAGGGGGAAAACCCAGACATGCCTGGAGAGGAAATACTCAAGGCAACTGTCTTCAAACCGAACAGAATGAGCTGGAAAAGGCTGAGCAGCGCCTGCAGATGGGGAACAAGCCCTCACCAGCAGCCGCTCCTACGCGCACACACGGCTCTCTGAAGCTGGAGGAGAAACCTGCAAGCAAGAGGAGGAACCAGCAGCCAGGAGGAAGAAATACCACACGCGCCCCATACGGCAAGAGAAACCAGCAAGAGTCTGGACAAGCGGCTGTAGCAGAGACTGAGGGAAGCGGAGAAAACACGCTCAGGTACGTTGCGTGAGGTTGCTTAGCTAAATGGTCACTGTAATTTTCATTTAATATTCAAAATAACCTTAACTCTGTCCTCAGCGCCCCCCTCTAGTAGACACTCTCCATATCATAACTAGTCCACCCTGATGGCATAACTCAGCAATTTCCTTTCAGAAATCAATGAGAACAAATGAAAATTTAATACATTCTCCAGACAACCCAACTCCCTTCTCTCCCCCATGGTAAATAAATAATGTGCTAGTCAAATGATGGATGGAGTGCTCGGAGATCAGTGGCCGAGTGCTATTAGGGGCTGGGGAGGTCGGCGAAGTGGAGATGTGGTCTAGTGCAGGATGAGGTGGTGGCCATAGGTGATTCGAGCACATTAAAAAGCTGGGAGTGAGATGGGAGGTGCAGGCTGATGCAGGAAGGGGGCGTGGGGCAGACTGGGCCGTCTCATTACAGATTGCTGAGCAGGGGGTTGTTTGGTTTCTCCACTGCGGATGCAGCTAGATCCAAAGCCCAACGCTCCTAATGAGAAAAAACAAATTAAACTCCTTTTGTCTTCCGTAGGTCTTGGGCCAGGGGGTTTTGCTGGATGAAGAGGGTGGATGCGAGATTTTGGCCTGTGTGGCAGGAAGGGCATGGAGGAGGCAGAGGAAGGTCTGGGGGATCTTCAGCCTGCACAGGGGGTGGACAATTGAGTGCAGATGGACATTTGAGTGCAGGTGCACCACAGGTCTGTCGCAGCAAAGGGGGAAGGTGAGTGAAAAAATGAGCCCTGAGCTAAAGCATCAGGGAGGGGGGACCTGACCGCAATGTCAGCCGGACAGGAAACCGATGAAGGTTCTTGCTCGCTCCCCAGCCCGTGTGACCTTCCACAGCCTGGGCTTGGGATGAACACGTGCTTGTTGAGGAATTATATTTCACTTCACCACAAACCAAATGTTTGCTTTTTCCTTTTGCCTGTGAGACGGGTCCCTGGGGCTCCCCCCGGACGTGGACAGGTGAGGTCAAGGCAGGGCTCCGGAAGAAGGAGCTGGGATGCACAATCAGGACCCACTAGAGAAACAACTGTCAACTTGCCCCTCACAAAGCATATGGTTGACAGGACAGATGGTGGTTGCCAGGGACATTAATTTGGCCCAAATCTCCACAACTTCACCATTCGTGAACTTACGTTAATCTATCCCTTCAAACCCAGGTTTAGGGCTTGGGTCTAGGAGCGTGAGGGAGTGCTGCCAGCCCCGTTCCTCGCTGCAACACAGTGAACTAATGCAACATCTCTCCCTCCCAGACGCTGGGTCCCGACTGGTTGGTGTGGCCCTGATTGTATCCCCCTCTTCCACACCACGCAGCTCTGGCTTTC
>NW_010415723.1:100379-103141 GCF_000710305.1 Buceros rhinoceros silvestris | reverse complement strand
GCAACAGTGCCTGCTCCTCCTTGTCCCACAGCTCTGCTTATCTGCTGAGCCGACTGTGTACCTCCTTATCTCTGGGGAGAGCCTCTGTGTAAATATTGCTGTAAATTCTTTGGCTTCCCTTCCAAGTAGCGCTGCTCTTTAATGCCTTCCTTGTAAGACCTGCTTGCCCTACCCCAAGCCATTAGCTGGAACAGGACGTTAATAAGGAGGGGGTTTGGTATCTCTCGGGGATGTTGACCTCTTTCACTAGAAGCAAGGCACCCATTACAGAGCAATGATAAATCACAAGCCTTCCACTCCTTCCCCAGCAGGCACCTATTTGCATGCATAAACACACCGAGAGAGGCGCACACATGCCTGCATTAACTCTGGCAACACCCAAAAGCCCTGCCAAGCCAGCGCATGCAGGACCCAGGGCCTCTCCAGCTCTCCCCCACCACTGGGCATCCTCCTAGCACAGGACACCCTCTGGGTCCTCATGTGGCCCTTGCATCCTTCGCATGGGTCTTGGCTACATCCGCGTGTGGCTCTCAGACCAATGAGCCAGAGCGTCGACACCTGAACCTACGGTGTTGCCAGAGACACCAGGGATGTTCATGCAGCACCAGGTGGACACCCAATGGGCCAGGGTGGGATAAAGGGAGCATCACCGTGCTTCCTCTGGGCTTCTTCAGCAGCCACATCACCTCTGCCAGCCACGCTGGCTGCTCCAAGCCCCATGGGACAGAGCACAGACCCTACCTAAAGCTTTCCCAAGCAGGCAGCATTTCTCCAGACAGCACATTTTCCATTATATTGAGGAGCTATTGTGTTTAACGTTGCATGCAGACATTGCCAGTCGAGCTGAACCAGCAAGGGAGACACAGCAGGCCCTACAATCCAGGTATAAACCCACACAGAAAATGGGGCACACCAGTGGGGACCTCTGGATGTCACCAGAGATGAGCTGCCGCCATCCGTGTCCCTGAAGACTCTGCTCCACACTCAGACTCATAACTACAGAGCAGCAAAGAGACTCACAGATACAAGCCTCCAGAAATTTTCCCAACATCCTTTAAAACACATTTTTCCACTGTGACAATCACTTCTTAAAAACCTTCTTCCACTTTTCTTTTTTTTTCTTTTTTTTTTCTTTTTTTTGACATAAAATCAAAAATACACTTGGAGACCTTGCTGGCTTGAGCCTTCAGATTCAGCCTTCAGGAGCTGACAACCACGTCATTTTCAGTGCTGCTATTTAAGCAAGCAAAAAAAAAAAAAAAAAGGCACCAAAAGCAAAAAATTTGGCTGAAAATTGACAGGTTCCGAGAAAAATTCTGCTGTGGCAAAAAGGAAAAAACCCACCACCTGTCTGACAGAGAATTGCTTCTGACAGCAAACTATTGACCAGGTCTAACAAGCGGGTGCAGACCTGTTAGAGAAGGCACGGGGGTTTTCCTCCGCCACCCCGCTTGTCGTGCGGGAGCATTGACCCAAGCCAACCGCTGTCGTCATTAACAGCCCACCATGCTTTCACGCCCTCAGTGGCAGAGCTGGAGAGCACCCGAGCGCCACGCACCTCCTCGCCCGGGGGTCACACTCCTGTTCGAGCGGGGGAATGGAGCGTCTTCCCGGCATGCCCTCCTCTGCGCTCATAAACAGCCGCCTCCTCTCTCTGCTCATCCTTTAATTATGTCAAGGGAAGATTTCTGCCGAGTCCAGCACAAAGCTGGAGAAGTGGTGGCATGGGGAGAAGTGGTGGCTCCTCCTGGTCCTGCCTCAGTTTCTCTGGTGCTCCTCGCTCTCCTGGGGAGCAGCCACACGCTGTTGCTACTCATCTGCTTGGAGTTAGATACGAACCCACCCTCACAGCAATATATTTTTTTTTTTGCTTAATTTGAACAAACAAATTCAAAAAGCCCCAAACCATCACCAACAAATTCAGAGCAAGTCTCATCAGAGCAGGGGTTGGTGACTGAAGGGCTGGATCCAAACTGCTGGAGATGGAGGGAGAAACCGCCTCCAGTTCTGCCCTGCTGCCAAGGGTCCAAGCATGGCTGTTGCTCCTGCTGTTACACTCTGTTGGACTCTGGCTACTGCTTTTAAAACTTCGCTGCTTCTCTGCACTCACCTCCATCCTGCCAGCTCAAGGGCTGTCGCTCCCTGGGGCTGTCATTAATCGGTTGTGATCAGAGGTTGGCTATAACCCTTTCACAGCAGCCTCTTGACTTCACTCTCACCCTGGGGGATGCACTCAGGGACAGAGCAAGCAGCATGTTGAAATATGGCTTTTTTTTTTTTTCTTCTCCCCTCCCATACTGTAAAGCCCTTGCTGTCATCAGAGCAAGGAGCTGTTGGCACTTGTGACACAAAGCCAGGAGAACAGGGCGCTCTCGCTCCAGATTCTGCAGCTGGTAAGTGACCTTGGGCAAAGCGCTCCATTTCTCCGTGTCTTAGTTTTCTGTGATAGGTTAAAAAAAAAAGAAAAGAAAAAACACGGGGCAAGAAAGGGTTTGTGTTTCTAATGCAGGTATTATCCCTAGAGGTGTTTAAGATACATGTAGATGTGGCACCAAGGGACATGGTTTAGGGACCCTGGCAGTGCAGGGGGAATGGTTGGACTCGATGACCTTAAAGGTCTCTTCCAACCAGATGATTCTGTGACTCCAAAGATGAGACCTTGAAGGCAAAATCTGCCTGTGACACCCCTAGGAAGACCTGTCACCAGCTCTTGGTGGCAGGGATCATTCCCAAGCTGCAGGACGGGAAGGCACGGGCTGTCC
>NW_010415723.1:98391-100203 GCF_000710305.1 Buceros rhinoceros silvestris | reverse complement strand
CAGAAGGGGAAAAATGGGGAATTCACTGTGCGATCGAGTTCCATCTAACTCTCTTTTAAAAGAATCACACGCGTGCAAAGCGGGAAGATCACAAGAAGAGCCATGGCACAGCCCAAGCAGCCATATAAGGGCAAAGGCAACTCCAGACCGTGAAGAAGCAGCCTGGTTTGGAGAGGTTGGCAGCTACCCAGAGGCAAAGACCCCCGTGCTCTGAACCTGCAACTGAAACCTGTTTGCTGCCAGGGCATTTCCATTCCCTGTCCCGTCTGGAGCAATTCTGCAGAGGGAGATCTGACCCAGGCTTGAGCTAGGCACTAATGCAATATAAATAACCAGAGCCACCAGAGGTGCTAAACGGCTTCACTCTTCAACATGATAACGCCCTTAGAAAGGGATAGCTCATTTGGCAGATTATTCCCAGCCGTGACAAGGGGAATGATGAGGACATTGGCTCTTCTAACCGCCGTTGGTAAATTGATGGGAGGTGGATTCCACAGAAGCCCATAAAATTAAGACCTACAGATCGATCTTTCTTCATCTGTTTTCCTGCAGTTGCCTGGCAGGCAAAAATATGCACAAGTGATGATGAGGTGTATCCAATCTTCTGCTAGCAGGAGACGGGTTTCCACTCAAGGCCAAGGCTTTGAGATGCCCATAAAGGCAAGCCTCCAGCCTAGTGTGAAAGAGAACCTTTTACATCTCGTTACACAGCGGAGTAAATCATCCCATCTTAAGTCATCAATTCTTCTTGCCCCTTCTGCTGAACTGGATGAGGATGGCTGAGAGGACCACATGGAAAAGGATGGGGAGGAGAAGCCATCACCAAGACATCAGCTAGGTCATGCTCTCTGCCTCCTTCCTGGTGTCCAGGGGTTTCTCAGCCATGGCCCCACAAAGCGTGCTGCTGCCAGGTCACAGCGTGAGGGTGCAGCAAGAGCATCCTCCACCTAAGCACTGTGGTGATGGACAGCTAATGTATCTGGTGTCCACTGGATACAGGTGGGTTGTCACTTATCTACACATCTACATCTGCCCAGCCAGATCCTTAGCGGGTGAAAACTAGAAGACTTGAGCCCAACCCCATGGAAAACTGGACCTTTACCAGAGCTTTGTCCCTCCTGGGCACTTAATATTGTGCCACTGAGAAGGAGGCAGCACCATCCCCACTGCAGGGTGAGGGAAACAAAGGGGACCACTGGGCTCTGGTAGCAGATCTGGGAAATCATGTCCCGACATACACGTTTGAAATTCATTTTATCTGGACACCTGAGTGCTGCTGCAGACAGCAGAGGAGCTCAGAAGCAGGATTAGCAGCAGGTGGGAATGCCGCTGGAGCTGAGCATAAGTGCAAGGGCTTCAGATGTGAACTTGTACCACAGACAGGTTCCCATCGGCTTTGGAAGAATATCAGGCACGGTACCTGCTGGAGTCAGGGATCCTCTCCAGGAGATAGGGAAGGCCTCAGCATGTGGTCAAGCAGAAAACTCCTTCTAGAGGTATTAATGCTATAAATAAATTGATTCCCGGGTTGCTGGTGGCTGGGAAGTTTGGAGAGAGAAGCGAGGATGAAGGGATGCAGGCACCACATGGAGCAGAGCCAGGATGGCTCAGATCCTGGAATTCTCCCTTTCTCCATATTGGAGCAGGGAGAGCACAGACAGGGGTGGGCAGCAAGAGGGGTGAGGGACAGGGAGAAGAGCCCTGAGAGCGGGGTGAGAAAAAGGCCAGAGGGGGCACAAGTGAACAATGAGTAAGCAGAGGGTGCTGGGAGCAGCTGGGAAAGGGAGGGAGGGTGCAACCCCCCCCCCCCAC
>NW_010415723.1:91480-98281 GCF_000710305.1 Buceros rhinoceros silvestris | reverse complement strand
GCTGGATCAGCCCGTGTCAAGTCTTCCCGCAGGCACAGTTGTACCATGGAGATGGACCCCCAGTCGCTGGAGTCAGAGGCTGCGGGTTGTAGGAAGCGTCCTGTAGAGTTGACAGGTTTCTTGGTGTAGCTCGTCTCTGCTCTGCCTGCTTTGATGGTAGGAAAAAGCACAAAAAGCAACGGCTGCTGCGCATTCTTTCCTAGTAATGAGCAAGTATTTGCCCATCTGCACATATTGGGAAGCCAGCGGAGCTCAGCACCAGCTGCACCTCCCCAAAAGAAGAGGCCAAAAGGAGACATGGTTTTGCGAAAAATGGGAGCATTTATGACCAGGACCTTCTGGGAATCATTTGAGCGGGGATCCCCAGGAAGCCCTTGGACGGGTTAATGCCCATTGAGCTGAGTGCATCCGTGGATGAGGGACACTGATGGTGGCCAGAGGTGCACGATCTCCCTCCCAGGCAGCCAGAATTCGGGCTTTTTAACAAACAGTTAATGTTCTGGCTGCACCAATTCCACTCACCTCCCTCATATGGAGATGGGACCTGAGCAGGTGCCCTTCTGGAGACCACTTCATTGTCCAGCCGAGTCCTGAGGATGACCCAGCCCCTGGACCAGATTTTGAAACTGGAGGGTGACTCCAGCCTCAAAGCAGCATGTTTGGGCCACCTCTCCCACTTGCACTAGTACCCGTCTCTTGGCCTCTGGAAAGTTAGACCTGCTCTGTGTTAGAGCTCAGCTTTCCAGAGCTGGGTTTGAACAGTTTGGTCCCTGGAGCCTCGCCTGAGCTGTCACCAAAGTGAGGGGGAAGGAGAAATGTACTGTCAGGAAACGTAATCTCTGAAAAGTGCAGAAATCCAACTGTGGGAGGATTTACAGGAGTTCAAAACTAAGGGACGCCAGGGAAGACAGCTAAATAAACACATAGATCATGCGTCTTGAAAGCTGATGTCAAGATCGTAAAAAATCAACTCGATTATAGGAGCAGACAGGTGGTGATTGGTGCAACCCCTACGCATCGTGTCCTGGAGCCTTCGGCTGGCCCTGTCCACTGGAAAGAGCACCCAGCAGATGTTTTCCTGATTATAAATGCTGTATAATTTATAATCCACAGCCTTGCACTTAAAACGATCCTGGAGCTGTGGGGAGGCCAAATCCTTCCCATCCATTAATGCAACCAGTCCCCATCACTTCCCAGTGACAGACAACCAACTATTCCCATGATGTGTTATGGGCTGGGCGCTCTCAGCAACAAGTACAGGGGACCTTAAAGGATTGGTTTGATACCTTCAAGATACCTGCTTTTGAATCCTGCCTCACAATCACCAGGAACATCCACCATGGCAGCAGCGGTGTGTTGCACCCAGGAAGAAAACTCCCTCTTGATGCTGTGCCAGGCTCTGCTAAGGGCAATCATAGACTCTCTTCATCCTTTTCTCCCTCTTTAGAAGTTGGCAGAGTCTTGCCAAGGCATCCGTGAGAAGTTAACGAGTGTTATGGCTCATGTCACTCAGAGTTTGGAGAGCAGCACCTAGAAAGGGAAGACGCAGCATTTCTTCCCCTTTACAAAAATCATATATAGGGGCCCACAAGGGAAAACAATGAGCTATAAAACTGTTCTGAAAACCTCTTCTCATCTTGGCACAAAACACTGCTCTGGGCTTTGCTCACAAAGAAAATTCAGCGCTTCGAATGCCTGGTTTTGGAGACAATAAACAGACTTGCTTCTGGCCAGATGAAATTGCTCCAGTGCCAGCGATCCCAACAGCCTCGTGTTCCTCGGCAGATCTCAGTGCCTGCCCTTCCCCAGTGGCTGATGCCACGTGCCCTGGGCTGGGCACGCAGAACCTCTCTGTTGCTTTGGTTCATGCGAGGGGGCTGCAAAGGGCACGCTCCCTGCTAGGAAGAGGAGGATTTCCACCCAAGAGCCGGAAGACCCGATGGGGTCTCGCGCACAGCTGCCTCGGGTGGTTTCAGGCTCGTGTGCAAGCAAGAAGGCTGTCTTGGGGTGACAAGAGCTGGCTCTCAAGTTACAGAGTGTGACTGGAGCTGAGCTGATAAATCCACTGTGGGCTAGAAGGACTCCCCAGCCCGTCTCCCTGCCCACATGTCCACATTCCCATGGGGGGAAAGCAGAGGAGATGCAGGCAGCGCATCCTGGCTGGCAGCGCTCACCTTCCCAAAGGAATTCCCACTGAGGATGCAAAGCTGCTGAAACCATGCTCTGGCAAGGGAAGGCCAGGCTGCACACCATGGGGCTCAGCCCCAGGCCCTCACCTGGGCTCCCCACAGCCCGGCTGCAGGCAGCCCAAGCCAGCAGTCTCTGACCCCCCTCTAGTGGCTGTAAAACATAGCAAAGTTCACGAACCCAACACCAAAAGCCCCTTCCCTGAGCACAAGGCAGGGGCTGAATGCTGGGAGGCAGGGTCTGGGGTCAGCTGTCCCCGCACAAGATAAAGGCACAGCTCTGGACCACGAGAGCGATGCTCAGCCCGGCTCCCCCTCTTGGCCCCAACCCACCCTCCAACCCTGCTGAGTGATGGAGAAAAGGTGATGCCAGAGCCACTTTCCAGCCTATATCTCCTCCATTTATTAATAAATAAATAAGCACAGATCCTCGTTCAAGTCCCCCTAGAGCAGTGCAGGGAGCCACTGGAGACTACGCCCCTACACCACATAGAGCCATCCATGGCTCTGAGCCTCTCTGGAGCACGGGACATGCTTGGGAGGAGCAGCCTGCACAGCAAGGCTGGGGGCAACCATGCCCCTGCTTGACCCCAGAGGCATGGCATTCTCCAGGGACACCGTTGCAGCCACCTTCAACAGTCAGGGCAAAGGAACCAGGCAGCACTTCCCCGCTATAAGGGCCACTCCCTGATCCTGGAAGGACACAAGCTGTCCTTCCTCTCTGATGGAGACACAGCCATGTGGGGAACCAGCAGCCCTTGGACAACACAACGGAGAGGCAACAGCACCCTCCAATAGCTTCTTCCTCCACACCCAAAGACATAACAGAGGAACTAAAGCCGGGTTCAGAAGAGGCTTTAGGTAACAACAGGGCCAGCTGCACCCGCAGGATTGACAAAAGCATCTCTGCAGGGCCGGGTTCCCAAATCCCAAAGGCTTTTCCCCTGCAGCACACACACTTCCACATATGTTCTCCCATCAGCTATGTACCCCTGCAGCGTTTCTGAAGTTTGCGTTCAGAGGTACCGTGAACGTTGGACTAGACACAGAATGATGGCTATAACCAGCGCTGTAAAACATTCCGGTGCCTCTCAGCGTGGTTCCCAAGGAACGTGGCTTATGCAATTACACTGGAGGCTTGTGTGTTCCAGTCGCTTTGGAACCTGTCAGCTAATTTTAACCCAATTTAGAGGAGAGACAGAAAACTCAGATAGTTTTAGTTTCACTGGGCTGTCAGCTAAAGAACAGACACCTTCTCAGTGTCCTCCCTCGAGCAAAGGCTGAAGCATGAGCTCAACCTCTTAGTAGACCCCAGCGACTCCCCTCAACTTTAGCAAGTGACCGAGTGCAGCAAAGGGGGTTCACGAGAGCTCTTCACCCAAGCTCAAGACAAACCTATGAGAAAGCTGCCTTTCTTGCTTGAGCAACTTGTCTGACTTCTAAACACTAAAACCCATCACATTTAATTTTTTTCTGAGCTATTTAATTCTTTTGTCTCCCAAGTTCCCTGTAAACTAAAAAAGTTTCGTTTTCTTTGGCCAGTCACTACAATCAAACAGTGCTAAGAGAAAAATTTGAGAATGCTTTTCTCTAGAAATTAAGCCTCTGGCATTTTTTCCCAGCTGGAGAAGGGCAAGAAAATGAATTGAGCCTTTTTAGACAAAAGTGGGGAGAATCTGAGGAAATAAAAGTCAATCCAGTCCCATTCGGATGGAAGCAACGTACCAGCTACAGACAGCTGGCACCTGCCAAACATCTGACCTTGAAAGATCAGGCCAGGTTTAGTATGCGCGGTACAGACTGGGTTTAATACAGAGAGTTTCAGCTATATATGGGAATGGATCCTTTCCCCCTCTTTAACACAAAATGCAGAAGAAAAGCCTTGCTGGAGCCGGGAAGTTTGGTAGCCAGCACACCCTGGCAGCGCTGAAACGCTGACGATGCAGGAGAGCGCAGAGGAGGGAGTCCGGGAAACCGCTCCAGGGTACGTGGCGCAAGACCACGGTTAGTGGTCAGCTCTCAGAACACGCTCTGCTTCTGTTTGGCTGTGGCTGTCAAGATGAAATTAATCTTGCCTGGGCAGTCAAAGTTTGGACCTGCCTTCACCAGCCTCTAATGAAAAATGCATAGTGGCAAGCACTGGAAAATCCCTGACACTCAGCACCAGAGGGTACATTTAAATAATTCTATGAATATAGATCAATAAAACTAATGTACTTATAGCCGCTGTGTGAAGTATTCAAACTAGAATAAAAGTCATCTTGTATTACAAAGCCTTGTATTAATTCTTAGCACCTATTGTTTTACATATTCAATTAATCTTAGTCAGCAGATAGCAACTCATACATGATATTAAAAGCAGGAGGCACGTGAATCTGTATTAGATCCCAGACATCTTCATAACCAAGAGTGAGCTTGGAGGAAGACGGCACTGCAAGAGCCCGCTGCCTGCCTGCAGGCTGGGGGATAAGACACCACATGGGCTGGAGACGTGAGAGGACAGGTACGGCCATGTCGGGACCTCCAAATCCCCCTGTGGCTTCTCCAGGAGAGCACACATCTCCGAGGGCTTCTGCACAGAGGGATCTCGGTGCATCAACAGAAAGAAGCACCTTCACAACAGAGGTGGAGACGAAATGAAGACCTACAGCAGGCATCCCTGGCCACTAAAAGACTCAATCATTTGCCTGTGATTTGCTTCCAGGACCTGCCAGATGAGCGGAGGTGGTGTGAGATAATCTGCAAAGTTGGTCTAAGAGCCTTTCCAAGTCTTTGTCAGGCTGGTTTGCCAAAATCTCTCTATTGCCAGTGTCTCTCTCGCTTAGCTGCAGGGAAAAGCATTCATTGAACAATCTTTCTGGAGAGCTCCCCAGGGAATTTGGAACAGAGATCTATTGGACCTAATAAAACATTACATTAGAGGACTAGACCATCAAACCAATTAGTCTAAAAGCTGTCAGCCCAGACTTGCCAGCCTCTGCATTTTCAAAAACAGCTCCTACCTTGGGCCACTTCAGCATGGACCTGAGAGCCCTTCACGCCACGTGACCATCAGTATTTGAGTGCCCAGCACTGTTGTGACACCAGACCGATCTCAAAGCCTGGCAACTGAATTCAGCAACGTCCTTGGGAAGGTAGGCCAAGGTGACTGAAGGAGGAAGAGGCAACGGGCTCACTAGTATCTCCTGTGGAGCTACAGAGGGCTGGGGGTCTTGCCTCCAACCACACTGCAGGCCCCCTTCTCAAGAGGTCTACTCCAGAAAAACATCTGGCCCCAACTTTCCTACCTCTGTGACTTGCCAGAGCATCATCTCTGGATGCACTGTCCGGCTCTTCAGAGGAGGATGCAAACATCGAGCCGCCAGATGCGTCACTGCTGCTCTCTCCACTACCACCACACAACTACTTGAGTTTGGGTCTCTCTCTTCAGCAAAGTCCATGCCCTTTTATTGACACTGTGGCTGCTGTGGCCCTCAACACACCGCTTGCTATGATGCATCTGGTGTCAGAGGGCTGCTCTGCCCTTGGTCACTGGGCAAGAGAGCGCCTGACATTGGCACAGCAATCCGTGGTTGCTGGTGTGGCACTGCTCACCCTTATTGTCCCCCGGGGCTGCTCACGGTGGTTCACTTCTTACACACCCAGCACTTCACAAACTAGCCCCGGGTGGCTGACCAGAATGACAGCACACTGTACACTGGGAGACAAAGGTACTCAGCACCCGCAAAGAAGCCCTATATAGTGATCTCAAAAGACAAAGGAACACTTTAAAAAAAAAAGAAAAAAACCCAATCCAACACCCCCCCAAAAGGCAGCATCCAGTGTGATCTAGCGAACAGAGGGCACCACGCACAGAGATCTGTGTTAGCCTATTAATAACACGATGCTAGGCTTGCATCTGGACTCATTTCGCTTGTATATTAATCATGTACGTTTGGTATAATAAGCCCTGTGTGTTGCCACGAGGTAGGACACCCCTGTTCCCGCATGGCAGGTTTAATGACTTTGCAAGGCTAACAAAGCTCCACTTTCTGAAAGGAGGCTGGAGTTGGGTCCCTACCAAAGTGAGCTGCTCAGGAGGTAATAAAACACCAAGGAGATGCTATCTAGTGGATTTGGAGCATTTCACTCCCTTGAAAGTCAAGTCGACAGCTGATTTAAAGTTTCCAGCTAGGTCATACAAAAGTCAAGCGTGGCTGCATCCAGCCGGGTTCGGAGTTTGAATATTTATTGTGTCAATCTGAAATCCAGATAACCACAAATAATCTAAACCCATTAACTCAACCCCCCACATCCAGAGGAGAAAGCTCGCTGGACATTAATGCCCATATTGCTGGGGTTGCCGTGGGATCAGGTTGGTCTTTTTTTCTGTTTCTCCTTTTTTCTTTTTTTTTTTTTCTCAAATAAAGGGGTTATGACGCGCTGATGGCGACGTGTCAGGCAGTTCCCGCCAGATCAGCATGCTTCCAGGAAAGCCGACGTGGGCACCATGTGAGTGGAGCTGGTTGGAAGCACCGAGACGCTCGAGCGTTCAGGTCAAATCCAGTCCCCCGGGGAAGAGCCTGATAAATTGCAGCCATTGCTGCACCGCGGTGCAGAAGGGCAAGGTAACAAT
>NW_010415723.1:81225-91353 GCF_000710305.1 Buceros rhinoceros silvestris | reverse complement strand
CCCGCCCCACAGCACAGCCGCCGAGCGAGGCAAACACGGCTCGGAGCGCACGCCACCAAGAAGGGCCCTCGCCCAGGAGATGCAGCAATCTCCTCCTTTGTCTGGAGAAATCCGTCTGACCCGCAGGGCGAGTGCTCCTCCAGGACTAGGTCCACGTGCCCCAGGGCTGGGCTGCTTTGAGCGTAGGACCGACATACAGCATCTCATCACAGCCAGAGCAGCTTCCCGAGGGAGGCCTAGGGATAACATGGGGTAGAAGAAGATGCCAAGAGAAAAAAATGAGCCCCAAAACCACCAGACCAGAGGCTGGAAATAGAGGCCCTTCCCCTGGGTTATCCGAGCTTGAGCAGGGCTGGCATCCCAGCAGGAAGACTCTCGCTGAACAGAGCTGCACAAGTTGCTGAGAGCTCCTTCCTTACCCACCCACCACCTGGATCAAGCTGAGAAATTACATTGTGACACGCCAACCCTCGGGGGAGGCCATGCCTGAAGCGTGGTACGGATCCCTCTGCAGACGTCCCGCAGCACGCAAAATACTCCAGCGAGTTAGAACAAGGGTTTCAGGAACAGGAACCCGCAGTAATACCCCAGACAGGAGCCGTCTCAGGAGATCTTGGCACCTCGCCTCTGGCCTCTCTGCAAAAGCTCCTGAAGAAATCAGCCCTGGAGCATTCAGTGGTGCTTTTCTATCTCCTCTGGCAGCTTGGATGGTCCATCCACAACGCCAGCTGTTAACCCCGTCTTTGTGGCTTCTCCTGTCCCATAAAGGCTTGGAGAAAAGTCTTCCTTAAAAGGGAGAAGAGGTGCTGCTGGTTAGCTGATGTGCCCGGGAGTCCTTTGTACAGCAGGTACTGCCAGGAACTGGAAGCGAACACCTGGAGCAACACGCAGGGCATGCACAAGCAGCAGCAGCATCCCAGATTTTGACGCGACCGCTGCAGGGACAGCTCCACACAGACGTGTGTTGGAACAGATCTGCAACACATCTGCTGGTGCTTGCCAGAGCCATGAGCAGCTCAAGGCACTTGCCAAGTCCTGGGACTTGCTACAGCAAGGTTGTGGGTACAGCTAGCCAAAGGAATCAGCGGGATGCTGGCAAGAAGGACAGAATAACCTGAGATAAGAGCAGAACCAGAGTGAACTGAAGGGGTTATTCCAGCACGTCTCTTCCTATCCAGAAACATCCCCCTAAAGACCAGACGGAGCTTTCCTCTGCTGCTAGAGAAGAGTTAGTGCCCCTTGGTGAGTTTTAGGAGGATTAATACAAGCATTAGAGTTAAAAATAGTTTTGTGACTGTATTCACGGACATACAGGACCATGCCTAAATACAACATTAATTTCCATACGTCATCCAAACAGCTGCTTAACAAAGGCAGGGACTGAAACAACGTGAAACGTAGTTTTCCCATCGACTCACAGGGACTACGGGAAGCACCATATTGCACAAACAAAGTAGCTCCTGGTGAAGTCAGCAAAGTTGCTGCGGCCTGGGAACATTTTGCGTTTTCACCTCCATTCCGGTGTCTGGAGTCCTTTTCTGCTGTCCTTTCACCGGCCCAGCTCGCAGGCAGCTTTGGGAACAGTCTTTACGGATAGGACGGCAGATGTTACGCATTGCAGCAGTTCTTCAGGGCTGTTTTGGGTACCCGAGACGCAGTGATGAACTTGGGGGGTTGAGCAGGGAGGATTCTGAAGAGAAAGGTAGCCAGAGCTTGTGCAACAATAAATCATTCTACCTACTGCACGATTGTGAAATTATGTTGAAAATTGATTCATCTGAGAGGAAGAGGAAGTTTGTTCTCTCTGTTGTAATAGCAATTTGCACCGTTGATACGCGTTTCTATTTTGACAGATTCGTGGGGCAGAGTTAAGCTTGAGTGGGTGGCGGAAGTCATTCGGGGTGATAATGAACAAACAATAATTACAAGGCAAAAGGGGGAACTGGCTGGATACCTTAATTAAGCATTTCCAGGCTTCCTAAACATTACTTACTAAACCAAAATGCTATTTTCAGAAAGGAAAACATGATCATGTGGCTGGAGTGCCATCAGAGGAGCACATGGAAGTATCGGCACGCAGACTGTAATTACTCGGTCCTTTTGGGCTCAGCAGCATCTAGGAGAAGAATTTCCCCTGTTCTCTCCCCTCAGCAAGAAGCAGCACTTCAGATGCTACCAGGCTTCGCCAGCATTACCTGCTCAGCACATCAGGCTGGAAGCAAAGCAGGGCAGCGACAGGTCGGCCAGACCTCAAGCTTCAGAGCCCCAGGTGGGGTGTTCTTCCGAGGTGCTTGCAGAAGGGTCAGGCAACCCTTCAGCAGCTGAAGAGATCAGACTCGGGAGAAGAAGATGCCAAAAATATCATTCCAGACCTATTACAACAAGTCACCCACTTACTCCTTTTCATCAGACCGTGAGTGGTAAGAGAAAGACTTCTTCCTTAAAAATAAAACACCCCTCCAGTTCAACTTGGAGAGAAATATTTCCATCTTCTAATTCTCAATTTCTGCTTAAAGCAAAACCCTGACTTCAAAGCAAAACGTGGCAGCTAGAGTGAAACTAAAACGTTTCAACTTGCCAAAAACTTCTCCTCCAAAAGAGACCATTTCAGGTCAAGCTAAAACGTTGGTGGTGGTTTTTTTTTTTTTTTGGACCTGCCAGCAAATTTAGCAACACAATTCTTTGTGCTGCTGTAATTAGTATGAATGGGCTTCCTCAGCGCCATTGTTCCAGGAGCAGCTGCGCTACTTTGATGAATACCCATTTCGGGTAAAGCTAAAAGGTTGGTGGTTTTTTTTTTTTTTTTTTTTGGACCTGCCAGCAAATTTAGCAACACAATTCTTTGTGCTGCTGTAATTAGTATGAATGGGCTTCCTCAGCGCCATTGTTCCAGGAGCAGCTGCGCTACTTTGATGAATACCCATATTTTTGTATGTCACATACACTTGCTGTGGCCTGTTTATGAAGTTTCAAATCGTACAGCCAGGGAGCAGAACAGAAATAATATCAGGAGGTTTGGGCGATTAATCACAAACCTCAAACAAAGAGAAAAGACAGGGATCTTGTCGTGGGACACAGCACAAGGACTTGCAAGACCCAGCTTCAGTTCTTGGCTTGGCCAAAGACTGAGCTGGGCAAGCGAAAAATTACTCTTCTGCTGGCAGGCAAAAGTATCCAGAGATGAAATAATTTGCCAGTTTGTCTGTTTAAATTCTAAGGCTTTTCACAAAAGGGCCGTGCTACCTCTTTGGAAGCAGGTAGAAAATATTCCACAACTCCACTCACGTACTATGTGTGTAACCAGGGGGAAAAGCAGATTCGGTAACATCACGATCCTTCTCAAATCACTCCTGGCTCCTTCACACCAAAATGTTTTAATTCTGCAAAAATCAAAATGTCTAGCTGCGATAATTCCTGAGCCTAGCAGTTCAGTTTTCCTCGCCTTGAAATGCCTTTTGCTTCAAGTTCAATTAAAATTATATTTCAAAAGAAGTATTTCAGTGACAGCACTTATTACTAAATATCAACAAAAACATCAGTGCTGTTGTTCTATCACAAAAACCTATTAATTATACAAAATGAAATGCGGTGTTTCCTTTCGGCTTTCGATTTAATTGGAAACCCTCAAAGAGTTGTTTTTCTTCTGAACCTGGACAAATTTGTAAGATTCAGGCTTGCCAAGGAGCCAAGCTCAGTGAGATGAGGTATGGCTTTACCAGAGGGAAGAGAGCAACAAATAATGCAAGTCAAAACCTGAAGCCGGACGGGTTGGTTTGGGACGTAGGAAAGAGTCTCGGGATGTCGGGGACGAGGCGAGGCTGCAACATTATCCAACACCTCTTTCTCCAGAAGCTGTAGGTAGCTCACATATGTTCGGAAAGATCCACACAACTGACCAGCCCAAAATATTAAAGAGCAGCTTGAGAGAGAATAATACCAGACATCTGCTACATTGTCGTGCCTCTCTTTAGCAGGCAAAAGCACTTTGCAGGATAAACAGAGCAACCAGCAGATTATTTTGCTTTCTGCAAGAACAGAGGCCAACACAACTGGTGGTTGCATGTGTTCGCAGCCATGGAGCAGCTTTCCTTCTGCTGGGGAGAGAGACACCCAGCCACCTGACTCCTCACTATGTACTCAACTATCAAAATTCCAGGTCACAGGACAAAGCAGCCTCTGCTTTTCTTGCCCAAGTCAATAAATCCTGTAGATGTAGCCCAGTCCAGCCCAGCCACAGCCCCTCTGGCTGCTGGGAGGTCAGAGTGATACCCTCCTGCTCCCAGACCTCCTGTGGGGACATCAAGATGGGCACCAGCCAGAACCAGGTCAGAGCTCGCAGCTCTGTCAGTTCCAGCCTGACTCCACGGGAAATGCCAGCCGTAGCAAGAGTTCCTGCAAACCGAGGGCCCTTGGCCACCAGTGACAGATCCCCACCACTTCAGCTGCTCATCCAAGCCAGCTGCCTGCCCACAGAGCCCATGCTCTTTGCTCCTGAGCAAGCCACCTGCCACCTTCCAGTACACCCAAGCTCCCCATCCGAGAATAAGGACACCTCACGTAATCAGTTTTAATTAAATTTTCAGCAAGTATCTTCAGTTAAGCTGATAATTGCTTAACAACCCCCATTAAAACGAGATGCAGACAGCACAACTGGTGAGTATCCCCTCGCTCAGCAGACGGGCTCCACCACCAAACCTTCTGCCAGTGCAGAAAGTTGGGACGATGGCAGGAGGTGACAACTTTAACAGATGAGGGGCCAGTTAAAATAAAGGCAGCCACACAGAGTGCAGGGCTGCTCGGCTAACATTTCATTGCCAAGCAGGATGTTTTTTCAGAGGGCCCCATTAATTTCTCCAAGGTCTATGGGCCTCACTGTCTCCCATCTGTCTAGCAGGGCAAGAATATAGTGCCCTGCCTTAAACACTTGGAGACCTCAAGTCCCCTCTCTGCTCCCTGCTCAACCCACTGGTTAAGTCACTAACCCTCTGCAATACGGACACATTAATACTCAGCGCTATGAAGGGAGTTCAAGGCTGATTCATAATTCTCCTGGCCCAAAAAGACACTGGGTTTCTCAGACCTGGGGACATAACTTTAAAACGTAGGCGCTGTCAGAAAAAAAAAAAAAAAAATCAGAGCAGTAAAAGGCTGCGAAATTTGCACACACAGTGAAATTATTCCCGTTTCACAAGGTTCATTTAAGAAGTTACTGTAAATAGTTCCTACAATTCACACACAGAACAACATTTCCAGAAGCATTAATGAAACATTTTTTAAAGCCCCCCCCCCTCCCCCCCAAAGTTATTCCTGGCAGAAAAGGGGAAAAGATGCAAGCTGTGGAGTCTGTGACTGCATAAGGGAAGAAGCTGTCGGATCCCATCTGTCGAGGAGGAGGATAAACGACCGCACACATCTCTCCTCCGCGTTAGCCTGTAGCCCGAGCGTGAGGAGAAGGAACGCTCTCGGGTCACAGCTTTCAGCGGAGGCGGCAGGGATGGCAGCAAGTGGGAGTTTAATCCGTGTAGGTCTTCTCCCACGGTCGTCACCCCATCCCCGCCCCTACTCTGGGAGATAAGAGACTCCAGATTGGGTGCAAAATTAACTGGTGGGAAGGAAAGTGAGGACCCTGCATGGCAACAGGGTTGGCAGGGAAGTTCTCCTCCAGCAAAAAACACAGGCTGATGAGAAACACCCTCCGGTGGGACTCCAACGGGCTGCACTGGAGCCAGACCATCCCTGCGAGATGCCTCCCATACTACCACCAAGCAAGCCTCTACCACCAGGATCCAACCGGGGTGCTGGGTCCAGGAGAGCATCAAACACCACATCCTCCCAGGGAGAGACAAGCTGACTAGAGACCTTCAACACCATCAAAGAAAGAGACTTGAAGCCATGGAGCGGTGCAGGCAAGCACTGGCTAGAGCAACACAGGCCAGTACTTCAGCACACGGAGACTGGAATTCGACGTACTGGGATTATGAGCCTGCAAACTGCCGCGTTCCTCCAGGGCTGTCTCACTGGGAAAGAGCGAAGGTCAAGACCAGGAGATACCTAGAGGTCAAAGCTGCTGCCAAGAGAAATAGCTAAACAAAGCCCAGGATTTCTCCAATCAATTGCCCGGTCATAAAAAATCAACGTTAAACTTAGAATAACAAATTTGAAATTCACTTTAAACATTTTCTTCCCTTATTTCAAGCAGGCTTTTCTCAGCACAAAAATCCCTTTATTTCTGTATCCAGCTAAAACCAGCCAACACTAGCTTGAACTTCTGGGGTGCTGAGAACTAGGTGGTCCACAGTTTTTTATTTTCATTTGAAAGCATTTTTTGATTTGGGTTTGGGTTGTTTGGGGGGGCTTTTTGGGGGTGGTGGTGTGAGGTTTTTTGTTTGGTTTTTACATATAATGGACATTTGACGTATCTGAGAGTTCTGGTGGGGTTTTTGGATAACTGGCCTACCACCACCCTGGGGCTCCCAGTGCAATGACAAAATGGGACTTGATGTTCAATCAAGAGGTGGCCAAAGCCTTCACCATCTCCTTTCCACACGCTTGTAGGAGGCTAGAGGTGAATCCCTGGCAAGAAGAGCAGCCACAACTCACTTCTGCTAACAGCATCTCAGCCTGGTCTGTGTTGCCAACCCAGCAAGCCAGGGATTGGGTTAGTGGCTCCTGAAGTCTCCAGGACCTCCCTACACCCAGAAGACATTTTCTGGAGGGATTTGCCTATAAACTACAGCCACAATCCTCTTCCTCGCAAGCCAATCACATTCATACAATAGCTGCTGTCATTCCCTGCGCTACATGCAAATAGCAAGAAGGATTTTTACTTCAACAACTCCCAGTCAAAATCCTGCTTTTGGAGAGAGGGAATCTCGCTCCAAAAGCTCTCTCGTAGCAAAGCTGTGACATCTCAAATATTGCAGTCAAAGTTTGTGCATACGGGGCCACGAGAGTCCCCCAAGTCGTGGCCTTGCTGGGAAAGAGAATGAAGTTCAACCAACCCACCCTTTTCCTCCTCCCAGCAAGGACATAAATGCAGTTTGCAGGTAGGACAGGCAGAGCCTCTCGCCCCCTAATAATCTTCCTGGCCGTTCAACACCAGGTTTCTGAAATTCCTTTTGCTCACTGAAGACAATACCTCACAAGGAACCCAAACAGAAATGTGGTCTTCTCTCTGTTTTGAAGGTTACCAGCGCACAGAGTTACCCTTTGAAGGGGTTCGGGATCGACTGGATTAAAAGGGAATATTGTGCCCTGTGTTGCATTACCAAATAGACCCATTACTGGTTTCCCAATGGACACTTAACAGCCAGTTCAGCCCAGTTCCAGTTTAGCCAGCATGGAAAATCCGCAACTTTGTGAGCTCTGCAATTAGCCCCGGAGCCCAGGGAGGGTTTGTCAAGATCCCGTCACAGGCGAACAGTACCACAGAAATACAGCTTTGAGGGGGAGACAATTTATCAAGCTGACCACAGACGTCTCCCTCATTTTATCTTTAATAAGCCCAGCCTAGCTCTCGGCTGTGTTCAGTATCTTGTCACTGCTTTCGTCTCCTTTCAGGAACGCCTCCCACCTGCAGTCTTCAGGCTCTTTGCAACCCTGGAGCCATTTATTTTCCCCAACACTTCTCTATAAAGAAACTCAGCCTTTTCTCCCATAGAGAGGAGGGAAACTGAGGCACAGTAAAGCGAGCTGCTGGCCCAAGGTCAGAGAGGGTGACGGGAACACCTGCTCATCTGGGCTCAGCTGATTTGAACTGGCCATTGGCTCATCTGCAAGATGAGCACCAGGAGGGTTCCGCTCCCTCTTGTGAATAAGCTGTTGAGGAATTAGTCGGATGCTCTTTGCCACCAGATTTTAATCACCAGGAGCGCCTTCCTTGTGGGACTGCGTGGGGCCGTTCAGGCAGCCAGCCGAGCTCCTGGGAGCCAAGCCTCATCTAAATACACGCACGGATTAGTCTTAACAGCGGCGGGCAGACACCAGCTCAGCTCCAATCTTATCCCCATCTCCCACTGCCAGCACGGCATTTCTGTTGCCATTTCCGCATCCTGCTGGTCCTCCCAAAAGGGCAACGGTGAGCTCCAGGCTCGAGCCTGTCCCCCAGTCCTTGAAGACACTGTGGGAAGAACAGCGTTGGGAGACATGCGGGTCATCCTCCAAGGTCCAAGGGGTAAGGTCTGCTCAGGTGCCTGGCTCTCGGGAGCACCGGGCATCAGCACCACAAGGCTGCTGGCAGACGCGGTTGCCTGTGCTAATTTCACGCCCATCTTCTTCACTCCCCACAAAATTCTAGGCAGGCCTTCCACTTTGGCTGACATTCAAAACTGTCACCTCTCCGCAGACGTTAAGTTGGAGGCCTCTGTCATCCCTCACATTAAAATGCTATCACGGGGAGTCAGCACAGCTCGACTCAGCCAGCTAAGGGGCTGGCTCCGGCCACACTGCGGGGACAGCTGATTCACGCTTGACATCCATGGTCAATTTGACAGTGATGGACACTCTACTTAGGAGTCATTTGCTGATCTCATTTCCCCAGGTGGGAGGTCGTGCCACTGAGCTGCCTTCCCTGAGGAGAAGTGGTGATGCTCTCCAGCCTCTCTGGGAGCCAAGACATATGCAGATGGGCTTTCCCTTCTGCTTGCTGAGCAGGAGACAGTCTACGGAGCCTGCTGGGAACCCGAAATGCAGCCGCCCAGTCCTCTGTATGGGGAGATGCCTTTGCACACAGACAAGCATCTTGTCCCACCAAAAAGTCCTGTCCATTTCTGCAGACCCTTCTCACATTCTTGCCAGAGCGTGTGCTCCTGGGTTACCCCTTCCTTTCTTGGTCAGGGCTGGGAAGAAGTCCTCAGTCTTCTCAACCACTGCTTGCATTTTTCTGAGCCCATTTGTTCTTGCTACACACGCTGTCAAAGGCCACAACAGATTGCTTTCAAACCAAGACACACCTCTGTGCCCAGATAGGGACTAGTCACTATACCCTGACCTTCCTTATAGGAAGGAGGGGCAGAGGTGTGGTGCTCCTAGGCTCTCAATTATTTTTTAATGGACGCACGCACCCTCCTTTTACCAGGTCTTGTCTCAGTCTGGAGGTGCTCCCCCGTACGACTTTCCCAGCAGGCAATCCTAGAACAAGAGCCCTCACAAGCCTCAGGAGAGCAATGCTGCGGGAAGGAGTGGGCTTTGTAAACCTTCACCTTCCACCACGAGCCCCAGACATCACCATAGGTGCGGGTTAGCGTGGTGTACGGTGACTTCAGAGCATTAGCTCCTTCAGTGCCCACAGACTGACTAACTCAGCAGACGCTCAACCCAAGCTCAGTCACGCTCCTCACTTGACTGGAGGTCCCTCAGCACCTGCAGCTAGTGATGCCCAAGCACGTTACTGCCATAGCTCTGCTCCCAATAAGTCAGAGGCAGCGGCAGTCTCCTGTACCTCCACACGCATTTCTAAAACAAAGCCCACCTGCAGCTCAGGAGATGCCCGATTTAAACCAGCTTGGTTATTCTGGGGCATAAACGCCAATTAAACCAGGCTGAGTTAAGTTAAACTAAAATACACAGGGAACTAGTTAAAGCTGAACTGAAAACACAAGTGTCCATACAGACATGAAGCCACCAGAGCTGTGGTCCTCTGCATATTTACACCAAGGAGAGGATAAAGCACCTTTTTAAAAAAAAAAATAAAAATGCAGAGAGCCATGTAGAGTCTAATCGCCTAAAAATTCCCTTGCACTTCCTCCTGCCCTAGCACAGTGTCATTGGTAACGCACTCAGGGATGCAGAAGAGAATTACGGCAGGAGAACGCAGCCAGCTACCGCTGGGAACCTCTTCCCAGCCTTCCCCTGTTCTGGGAAGGCTGAGCTGTGCGCCCTCCTAAACACCCTGTAAAACAGATGTCTGCTGCGGTGTGCCCAGAAGGCCTTCCCCAAAACTAGGCTCTTTTGGATCAGACAAAGGGAACAAATTCCAGCATCCTCCAGCCCTTGCAGCGAACACGGCTCCTTTGAGAGCGAGGCGCGATCCAGCTTGGAGAGTGCCTCTCCCCGCAGCTGTGGCTGCCTGGGGCTGGGACAGCAAACGCTCTTTCTGTCACCGATGCCACCTGTCTCGGCAGAAGGAGG
>NW_010415723.1:55975-81037 GCF_000710305.1 Buceros rhinoceros silvestris | reverse complement strand
GATCCAGCTTGGAGAGTCCCTCTCCCCGCAGCTGTGGCTGCCTGGCGCTGGGACAGCAAACGCTATTTCTGTCACCGATGCCACCTGTCTCGGATGAAGGAGGGAACCAAAGAGTTTCATCCCTCCCAGAGATGCACAAAGAGTTGATCCTCTCTCGAAGGCGACCCGGCACCAAGGGTGCAGCAGCGACATCCTTAAACAAGATACTTTGGTCCCTTCCCTTGTCTCCCAGACATGGGGAGCAGCACAGCTGGAGATCTGGCCGGGGCGGATGGAAAGGGACCGGCTGACAGACAAGTCACAGATCTTACGGCTTCAGAAGGCCCTCCAACTTTGCTACTGCTCTCTGTGCCAACCAGCAAGGGGCTCCGACGGCCGGGGCAGCCTGGTTCTGCTCCACCACCCCCAGCCCCAGCCCAGGCGAGACAAGGACTGCACTCGCCTCCCAGTTACTTGTTCAGTCCTTTTATGGGGAAGATGGTTTTATAGCAGGGTCTGGTAGAGTACTCAGCTTTCCCTTCCAGACTCCAGCAGAAAGAACTTGACCCGTGTCCTCAGACCCTCTTAGTCATCGGGCTGAGCCGCCTCTCCCCTCCTCCCACCACCCTCCTCTTTTATGGAGTAGCAGCAGCAGTGGAGCATGGGGTGAGAAGTCAAGGGAAGGACAACTTGACTGATGGAGCTCAGGTTGTGGGGTCAGCACAAGGCGTCGTGATCCGGGCTCAGACAGAGCCATTTCCTCTGTGATTTTATCCGCTGCGATTTTTATCTTTCGTCTGTTCACACGTCATGCCACCTGGACATAATACAGAGCAAGCCGAGCGCTCGGCTCCAGACTTAACCCCTTCCCTGCTCCCCAGGAAAGCGGGAGGCCCCAGGCACAGAGCAATTCTGTGCTTGTGGGTTTGCCTGGCAACAAGGGGCTTTTCTTTACAGGCTCTTTTTATTGCCTTGAACATCTGTAAGTGGCAGGTTTAATCCTTCTCTGCTGACCCCACGGACAATGTTGTGATTTACCCACCAATTTCACATTCTCGACAGCATTCATTAGATGTGAATTTGGGTATTTATTTTAGCAAAGACACGCCGGTTTCAGTTCCTGCTCTAAGGCATGTGAGTGCAGCCCTGGTAGCTTGCAGCGAGGGCTTCTCAGGTGATGGTGCAGACATAAAAGGCAGGCAGAAGCAATTTCCTCTCACTGCTCAGAAGGTATTCAACCTTAGCAGCAGATTACACAGGGCTGGAGTAATGAAGACCAGCCCTCTGCTCCACTGAGCCCAAACCGAAACCGCGGGTGGAATTAGGTGGCATTTGACATGAGCACGGGTGTTCAGACCAAGTGACACTGCGTTATACCAAGAGTAAAGAACAGTTTGAACGTCTATGGGAAAACTGGCAACAATCCCCCTATCAAGATCTCAGTCATTAAGCAGGAGATGAAAACCATCACCCCCAGTCTGTGCCTGTTCTGGCAAGGACCATCATGAGGAAGAAAAGGGAGGAAAGGAATATTAAAGTCAGGATCTGTCCCAAATGCCATGTCCCCAGACACAGCACATGATACCTCGCTAACCACGTTATGACCAAACATCCCCTCACCTCCACAGGCAGGACAAGAGTTCAAGTGTCCTCACACAACGTCCATTGACCTTCCTTTCAGTACCAAGTAGCATCAAATCCCACGGCCCAAACAGGATGCAGCTCCAGTGGGGGCCGCAGGGGAGACCCAGCCCATAAGACACGGTAGAGGAGCCTGCAGGAAGCCTGGTGACCCCCAGAACACATACCACCGTTCTCCTCCAGACAGAACCCACCTTCCTAGCCCTCCGCCTTTCCTGGCTCCTCCAAAGAGCAGAGGGCTGGCTCCCACTGTGACAAATTACAACCGGATGGGACAAAAGTAGAAGCTGCTTTGACCATGGAGTATTTTAAGGTGCTTACAGGGTTTGTTTTTGGTTGTTTTTTTTTTTCAATTTCCTTGTTTCCTTTCTTGATCCTGGTATGATAACAGAAGAGGTGGTTGGAAAGTCCCTGTTGTTTATCTAAATAGTCCACAGCAAAACACAAAGTGCAGCTAGCCACAAAATCTGTACAGGTCTTGAGGTTATTTTTATTTTAATTTGTGGCTTCTTAAAACCAGCGACCTTGCTTTTTGAATTAGGAAAAAAAAAATCCGGACTGACCAGCACATTCTCAAATAAAAGCCCTTTTGGCCTTTAAGCAATGTATGGGTGGCGAGGTGCGGTATTTGTTATGGTCCCTTCGAAACAAACCCTAACATCTTAGGAGGAGCTGTAACAAGTCACAGTTCTGCTTCTCTTTCAGGAGGACTATGGTAGAGGGCAGGGATGACTTGGTTTTTCAATAAACCACCTGCACAGTGAGAACATACGAATGAATTTCAAAAGGTTAAGTAATTCTCATGCAGGAAGTCAACTCTCTTCTGACATTAAGAGACTCCTTTATTTAGGGCAGTCCCTACATCAAGCACTGCCAAAAGCCAGGTAGATATAGTGGGAAGGATCTGTCCATAAACGCCCAGCTCTTGCACTCCCAAAGCATCTGCTCTTGGCCACTGTCAAGAGGAGTTTACTGTATCAGAAATGATCCATCCGGTTTGGCAGTTCTTTTTTTTCTTAGAGGCACAGACACCCAGGCATACAACTGACTTCAAGAGCAATGGGCCCACTTGGCTACGCATCAATGTTCACCCAGTGGGGCATCAACCCGCTGAGACAGGGACCTTCCATCCTGTGTCTGTGCACCACACAGCACAGAGATCCCTGCTCAGCCTCGAGAACTCTCACTGCCTCTGCATGTGTCCAGGTGTACGACACTGAACTGCGGCGCAAGGGCTGTAGTCCCAAGCTTTACCCTGTGCCAACTGCGCCCAAACCCTGATTCACCACAAAATGAAACTACCTCTTTATCCCTTGCACAGGAGACGGAACACACAAAGACGTTTGACCTTGGTGTACCTTCTTCAACGCGGTCTTCAGCCTTCTGTTGTCTTCAGTCAATTCCCTTCAGCATCTCCTCGCTGGATTTGCCCTTGTAGCACATCCCCAGGGACAGAAACACTGTTGCCACTCTGCACTAGCAAAGAAAGAGACCTGATGTCACTTGTTGGCGGTCAAACAATTCAAAATTTACTTCCCCAGACGTGCTTGTCCACACACAGAAATTAACACTGAAAAAAACCAATCAGGCTGTGAGAATAATTACACCTTCCCCTTCTGACTGGGGACACAGACACTGTTGTTCTCACCACTTCTTCCCAAATGACCCTTCGGGATTTTTCTTTTAAGAACTCTGAGTTTCTAAGACATCCACAGACACCACAACTTCCAGATCCAGGTTTTCAGGGGGAGAATCATGGTGTGCCACCAAGCCGGAGGCAGCAAACTCTGCTGTGTCTGCACATGGACAACACCCCCGCAGAGAACAGGCAGTGAACCAACCCCAGACCATCGTTCTTCCCAGCAAGCTGCCAAGGGAGCCCTCCAGCAACATAAATTTTGGGGTGCCCTTGCTCTGTGGTCAGCCCCAGTCAAAGACATCTTATCACTGGCCGTTTCCCCATGCGGCACAAATTCATGTCCCTATCATTAAAGGGACACATGGTTTATTTACTCATTACCATATCCAGCTGTTGGCTTTCCTTCTCCCCATATTTCAGGGTAAGTAGTGATTTGACATAAATAATACCCCATTCAGTTACGGCCTGAAAGATATTGTAAATATTAAAAAAGTCTTCAGCTCCAATTGCTCTTTTCAAGTGCTCAGTCCAAACCCTACTTAGTATGGGAGTGGGGGAAGGTTGGGAAAGAGAAAACCCAACGCCATTCCTTAAATAGCCCCATTAAAAATGAGCCCAGGGTGAATTACGGCTTTATTAAACAGATGACATTACATCAGGAGTGATGAATCATAATGTTTCTTTTCAGGATTACGGTGGTATACGACCTCTTCAGCTGTAATCGTTTGCCTCCTATGCAGAGCCGCCATCGGGTGTGCTGGCCCCTCTGCCCACCACATCAGCACCAGTGCCAGGGACGCGTGGGCGTCTATCTCTCCATGGCTCGCTGCTGTGGGGAAGGGGAGGAAGGGGAACAACCCCACCGGGAAGTCCAGAGGGAATCCTGGGTTTTGTTCCCAGCCCTAGGTGGGCAGGGAAGGGCTAGATGCCTTCCCAGGGAAGCAAGCACGAGGGGGTTTCTCCAGGTTTCCAGGCAGGAGGGCATCTGGAGTCTCAGGCTTACCCTCTTGCTTTGGTTTCTCCTGCGTCAGAGGACCTGAACAGGGTGAAGCAACAAGCCAGTGGCTGAGCTCAGAGAGGTCGCTTATTCCCCCCGGCCATCTGCACTTCTCGATTTACCGCCAGCAAGCTCACAGATGAATCCATGAGCAGAATTCACATGTCCTGGTTCCCTCCACACTGCTGTCTCTTGCCTGTCTGGTCCCGTGCTCCAGCGCATCCACCAGCCCAGCCATCCTGCCCCTGCGGCCTCAGCCAGCTTCTCCTGAGGTTGTGCTGGGGCAGAGGGACAAAAGCACAGAGCTCCAAAGCCTCAGGAGAAGAATCTGTGGTGGAAACCAGATTTCAGGGTTGTGAGTCTCGAGGCTTTTAATACCCAGTTCCCTTCCATCATGAAGGCAGCACTGGGGCATATAGGTGGGCTTTCAAGACTTACAGCAAGAGGCTGTCAGATAAAGGACCCCAGACTGCAGCAAGACATGACCCTCTGGTACCTGTCCTGCTCTGCTGGTTTACCCACCATAGAACAGGTCCCTGCTCCCCAAACACAGCACATCGACCGAGCTGTGTGCTGCCTCTGCCCTCTGCAGAGCTCTTCATAAGCTCCTGCAACCCCCCCATCTCTTCCTCCCCTCTCCAAGGCAGGTCTCACACATAGATCAGAAAGAAGAGACCCTCTGAAGACAGCCTCCCCTCCCCATGGCGGTCCTTGGAGGATTGATAGAGGCGCCATTTGGAGAAGACCCAGGGTTCCCAGTGCCCGCAGCCCAGCAGGCAACACCACAGCCCAAAACCACGTGAAGTGTTTCCCACGTTTTGCTCCTGTCCTCCTCCTCCCGAGGTTTGCCCGCTGCCTATAAATAACTGGGAGAGCGTGACATCCAGACTCCCAGAAAAAGCAGTGCCGCGCCACAGCCCCGCGCAAGCCAACGGCTTCTATTTTTACATCTTTGGTGAGAACCACGTGTCAGCTATCAACAACACACCAAAAAAAAAAAAAAAGCGCTCCAGCCTTCAGATCCCCACTCCTCCTCCACCTTCTGCTCAGGCAGACCTCAGACGAGCACCCAGCGGCCCCATCTTCTCGTCACCTGCTAGCATTTGGGTAGCAGATATGCCAAACCCCCAGCTCACGTTTTCACACGCAGGAGTTCGCTGTCTGAGTGATGAGGCTGTCTGTGCTCCCATTGTGCTTTACCATCCAGAAGGTTTTTGCGGAGCCTTTACAATACTGCGTGCTGGTAGCTCTTAGGTACATTATCAACATCCTTGCCCCCATTTTACAAACTAGGAAACCACGAGGCAGAACGCAGAGATACCTGTGCCCTCCTGCATACCCAACTCTCTAGTGCTGTGCCCCCCAGGAACCCCCTTCTCTTCCTCCGAGACATTCCTCTGTCCGCTCCTCTTTACAACTGTTGCTACTTCTGGAAAAAACAAAACAAAAAAACCCTCCACCAACTTCCCACAATAAAAACCTACCAAGAGAAGTTGTGCTCTGGCTTTGGCCCATGGTGGTGGAAGAGTCCAGGGTCTCTCAGTAAGCCTGGTCACTCCGCAGGAGGCCAGGACTCCTCACCTGCTTCGGCAATAGCAGGTCCCTTTCAGTCCATCCCCAGCAGTCATTTGCAATTCTCTTCTCCC
This sequence comes from Buceros rhinoceros silvestris, assembly GCF_000710305.1. NCBI lineage: Eukaryota > Metazoa > Chordata > Aves > Bucerotiformes > Bucerotidae > Buceros > Buceros rhinoceros. Next base: position 75,135 of record NW_010415723.1, on the reverse strand, counting down.
AGGTCTCGGTTTGAACTCTCACCCCACCACAAAATGCAGACGCCTACAAAAACCAAGGGCGTGTCCCCAGACGAGAGTCACTTACATCACAACGGATCGAGCAACCGAGGTCTCAGCCATTATAGAGGTCTATGACTAGTATAACAGAAAAAAATAAGTCCAAAAACTAGGAAATTGGTCAGTGGATAACTTAGATTCAGCTTTTACACATCAAAATCAACAATAACAATAACCCTTCTCTCTACTGCAGTTGTTGTAACAACATCAACTAATCTTAAAGAAGAAAAAATATATCTACCCCAGATTTCGCCCTAGTCTAGAAGCAAGTCAAACCTCAGCTAGAAAGGCAGGCACTTGCTAGGAAGTATGTGGGAAAATAGCCTGTTAGATTCACCACGCTCCTCTTGGGTCATGCTAAAATTACTACGATTTAAGCTAACGAATCGATTTCCTTTTGTTCCAGCTCAGCGTCATTCTGCAGCAGTACAGCCCTTATTATCCCAAGCTGGAAGCAAGCGCCATTCAGCTAATACAAAGCCCGGCTTCCCTTTAGCATTGCCACCAAGACATGTTCATAATAATATTTATAAAATAGCTATTAAGATGGGAGGGGATAGTAAAACCACATCTGTAAGAGTCGATTTCTCGGGTTATAGCAGACCAGGAGTTAAATCTGCCCTACAACACACATTTCTTTCCCACCCACATGTTTGCTTGCTTCAAGGCGTCTTTAACGGCAGGGGCACATCCTGCTCACTCCTCAGGCCCTCTGTCTCATCCGGGCTGGGGACTGAGCAGAGGGGTCCCTGAGGCTCTGCTGCTGCATCTCCTGCCACCTCTTACCACACTGAGCAACAGTCTCTGCTGACTGCAGGGGCCATATGGGTCAGGGCACATCCGTCTGGATAGCCTCGACCTCTCTGCAGAGCAGAGAGGCTCAACCACACACGGCTCTGAGCAATCCAGGGCAAAGAGGGAGACAGTGACAGAGGTCGCAGCAAAACCACGGGCGACTAGGACAATGGAACTCGCTCCTTGGCAGGCTTGGTTTGGCACTACCTTTGCTTCTTCCAGGGAGCAAAAGAGCTTTTTTGTGCAGCCTTTGGCAAGAGCAGTTTTCCAGGGACAATCTCATATGCAGCATGTTCTGCTTTCTTGTCCCAACAGATGTAGCTCAACTGTAAAGTAGATCTGAACTCTGATGTCTTCCCTTCCTTCCCCTACATACCCACCATCACCAGGAAACCAACAGCAGCGATGACAAGGCCACCTGGCAGCTCCGGATCGCTGTGGAGCATTAGGCTCTCCGGGGGTGTTAGTGGCCAAGGCAAGAAGCTAACAACGTGGAGACTTCCCCCAAATGGTTAATTTGCTGGAACCAACAGGCAGTGCAACAACCAGAACGGTTAGAGGGGGGAAAAAGAAAACGCACAGGCAGGCAGCCGTCCAGCCAGCTTGCTGCCAGGCACTCGAGGTCACCACGCTGAGATGAGGCTAATGCACAGGACCAGGAGGTCAGGCTGCAACGGGGGACAGGTTGTACCTTCAGAAGTCCTGCAGATCCGCACACCCAGTGAGGCAGGGCCACAGCAGCTCCTCATTTTCCAGCTCTGCAAGGCCCTAATTATCCCAAACCAGGGAGCATCCTTCCACTGCAGCCAGCCTCGCTGCTCAGCATAACCTCGGCTCTGGAGTTCACCCAGCAAGAAATATGTGGAGCCCCAAAGAGCTGTCCCATTGGGAACACGATGAGGAGGGATGCGAGGACAGCAAGCTGAGGACCTGGGAGGGAGGGCTACCTGTGTTTGAAGACTGTGGCTGCATTCACTTCTTCCTGACTCTTTTCAGTATCTGGGTGGTGAAGAGGGGATGGGAAAGGAGACTCGTGAGAACAGGAAGAATCGCTGTGTTTATCCAGGCTGACACCCACATAGCACCAGCCAGAGCATCTCAGCTATAACCCCTGTGTTGAGCCAAGCGTTGACACTAATAGGACAACAACTGAGCAATTAAAGGGAGAGCAGAGACAACAAGATATCAAGTCAAAAAGGCTCATGGACAAGAGAGAGAAAGACCTAATTTCTGCTTGTTTGCTTTGGTGAGCGGAATATTGTCAGACAGATACCATGCTCAGGAAAAGCTACATTTCTGTGTCACCACCAATTAGTGCCTCTTCCTTTGGAGGCTGGAATCCTCCTGCCTTTTTGCTGGACCAGGGGTTTTTTTCACACAGACTCTACAGGAAGGGTGTCAGAGCTTGGAGCGCACAGCATGCCTCTGCACAGAGAAGTGACTGCAGCAAGCAGCCGGCCCTGCACTAGCTCTCCTATAAAGAGTTCAGAAACTGTGGGCAACAAGAATTCACAGTCCCTTCGCTAAGGAGAGAGGCATGGGGAAACAGAGAGGAGAGTGTCTGAGCCAGGAGGCAAACAGCACCTCACCAAGACCTTGTTTCCCTCTTCCCCACCAGAGTTAACAACCAGTACAGTGTGAAAGCGGTTGTACCGGTTCTGGGGCCCCAGCTACAGCTATTCTGACACCCCTGCACGTGTGATAATACATCCCCAGCTCGGCAAATCCTGGGCAGCCTTGGAACCTGTGGCTGGTGAGGGGGCCCTGGGGGAAGCAGGGCTGCAGGTTTGGGCAGGAGTCTCTTCTAACACGTTGTTGGACAGACACGTGGCAATGGGAAAAGCAAGCAGCAGGGAAGAGCCCACTCGGGCCAGGCAGGACTAATGTCCCTAATGTCCCTCCCCCCCCTCCCCGAGCCTGTGACCCACTGTCCTAACACAGCCCTCTGTGGTCTTGCAGTAAATTCACAGCAAAAAGCCACTGGCAGGGCTGAATACGAGGTCAGGAAGGGGAATCAAGGGCAGGGGGCAGCCGGTAAGCACTGACAGGCTGCAAAGCCGGACATCAAACCTGGTCTATGGCAGCAATTGAGAAAGGAAGAAAACCAGGACCGGAGGCTGTGCATCCAATCATTGCTTTCACCAGATTAAAAATGTAAATTCCCTGCGTACTAGCCTGCCTTGGAGATACCAAGAGGAACAGGCAATTAGGAGAAATGAAGTAACAATGACAGCAGCAACAGGCAAACAGCTCTGGGAAAGGACTGGGTTTAGCAGCCGATCTCCACCCCTCTGAAGAGTGCATGGGAGGGGGGTCAGGTCCAGCTCTCGGTTCTCTTCTCCACCAGTGTAATGCTTCCTATCAAGCAGTGGTCACATCATGTTTAATCCGGGTTCAGAAGATCACTGGCACGTTCAAGGGAGGCGTTATTGGGAAAAGGCACAGGCAACATGACCCACGGGCCTCGGAAAGCCACGGGCACGCGTGGCTCTGGAGCCAGACACGTGCTTTGCAGCTGGGTCCTCAGGGTGCTAATAAAGGTCCATCACACACTGTATGCCCTTCCCCAGCAGGGTTTTAACTGTCTCCCTTTGCTACCCAGCCATGCATTTCCATGTGACTAGCAGGAACTTAACCCCTCTGAGATCGCGATCCATCACTGGAGGAAACCAGCTGAACAGCTCCAAAAGTAAGTGGGAAGGTGAATTGCTGATGACAACGGTAGAAGCATCACTATTTTGGAAAACTAGGTTGGAAAGACAATTTGACATGTCCTAGTCCCTCCGGAGCAACGCAGCAGCACCAAGAGCAGCCTCGGGAATACCTACAAGTCACCCACTGGTCTGTGCTCAGCAACGGAGCAAACACCACACAGATGTGCCACGTGGACACCCCTGCTTCCACCATCACCCAGGAAAGGTTAAATGGAGACGAAACCCAAGATTTAGACACCACCAGCCTAAACGAGAGAAGGAAAATGCTAGGGAATATCAGAAGCCTGAACAAAGTGCTGGGGACAAAAACTCCCTCAAACCTGGAAAACGCGGGCAAAGGAAATCTGAGAAACAAGAGGTAGCAAAGGGCTGCTGAGAAGGAGATGGAGCCACTGGGAGGCGACTGGGTTATAGGCAATCTTACATTCGTTTATGAAAATATCCCATTAATCTTCATAGCGCAATCTTAATTGCAAAATCTTTCATCAGCCTTATTATTTGTGCACCTGTCACTGGAGACACTCGGAGTTGTTTTGTCGTCATTTCTCACACTAATTAGAGGGGCTTGGGGTGGCTCGTGGGGTGGGATGGGGAGGGGAGGGGGCTGCTGGCTTTTTAATTGTCCTCAAGCACAGCTCGGCTTCACGGTAACACTGCCAATTAGGGTCCCGCCCCGCGCAGGGCTCCTAGGCCTTCTAGGCACATTACAGAGGACTAGAGGGGTTGTTTTAATTAAATACCCCCAGACTAGTAGGGAAATATTTAGAGCAATTTAACAATCTGCTGCAGAGTTGTTAAGCCTCCAATATATCTGCTTAATGTTCATTTGGGTATTTAATAATCTCCCTACCTTATCTAATCCTGTTTAAATTTAAAGAGATGCATCTAAGCTAGAGCTTATTAACAGCCGCCGGTTATTAAAACATATTTGAGATGTCATCACCAGCGAGCGGTCCCAGGAGCAGGCAGCAGACTTGGTGCCTGCAGATGTATTTCCCTCTTAACTGGGGCTGCCCAGGGACAAGCCCCAGCGCTCTCATCGTGAGCGCTGCTGTCACCACACCAGCACTCGCAGTTTCCCAACTGCTTCACCTGACTGTGGAAGGGGAGCTGGTGGCTTTGCTATGTCAAAGTTACAGGTTATTTATTTTTAAGGCTGTATTCCAGGACATCAGCTATTCAGACTGGGCCATTTTTAAAAGATATTTTGAAATATTTTGGCATATTTTGTTTTCTCAGATTAACGGAAATTGTGGTTTGTTTTGCTCAGCCAGTTTTTCACAACTCTTTTGTGAAGTCCACGGAAAATGATTTGCCTGAGGATAGCCTACAAGGCTGGAAGGACTTTGTTTCACAAGGCTTCACTCCAGCTGTCGTTACATAAACCGTATGCTTCTAGGCTGGCTGTCCTGCTCCGGGTAGTCTCCTCACCTGCCTCTTCCCGCAGCAATGCTCTTCAGGTTCCCTTGGCCGTCTCTCCTCCGGTCTCTCCAAATTCTCTTTTCCTGCTCCAGCATACTTCAAACTGGTGCCACTCAAAACTGCGATCCGGGCAGGTGCCAAGTTGGTGCTATCACAGACACGAAGAGGTTGATATAGAACACACAGCTCTCAACTTAAATAAACTTATACAAAGGAGGAGTGAAACCAACCTTTCACAATTAAGTGAGAGTGAAACACATTTCACAATTGAGTGTGAAATGGCCTCCAGGCAAAGCAGAGAATTTTTCTAGCACATGCAGGACACAAACGGTGAGTTAGTCTTAAATCCTATGAAACCAAACAGCCTAGACTGTTCCACAAGCACTAACCCACCCAACTTCAAAGTACCTGCACTGCTGAAGCTAGAAAACAGCAGCCGTCTGTGTAAAGAGGGGGAGAAACTCTGCCAGCCAATTTTGAACCAGAGGAAACCTCCTTGACCAGTTGAACGAGAGGCAGAGCTCAGGCCGTGGTGCCTTGAAGGTTTAATGCCAACATTCTCAGCCATGCAAGGTGCCCCCCATCTTGTTCAAGCAAGAGTACTGCAGATTCTCAGTGTAAAGGGCTGATTATCATCATAAGTCCGATGCTCTGCTTTTGGCCACCTTGTTTTGAGACAGAAATGGACCGCTTGGAGAGCGTGAGCCCAGAGGTGGCACATCTGTCCCATCCATTGCACAGCAGCACGGCCATCCCTGTTGGTCCTCACTGATCCAAGAGCAGCTTTCAAACAGCCTGCCAGAAATGGGAAGGGAGAGGTTTTTCAGCCACATCCACCACAGAATATAAACAACAGGCTACAAATTGAGGCAAGGAAGATGAGGGCAGACAGGGGCAGAAAGAAAAAACCCAACGCACTTTCCATGCTTGTTATATTATTCTTGACAGAAGCCCTGGAAGAGGTTGAGCAACCTCTATCCTCAAGGGTCTTTAAAAACAGATTAGTCCAGAAACGACATAGGTAGAGTTGATCTTACCTTGGGGCAGGGAGATGGAATCACACAACCTTGGCAAGGTCCTTCCAGTTCCTGTTCTGCTGTGGCCGTATGCTGTAACACAAGCAATGCTCAGCCCTACCCTATCCCCTCTTTGCCCTGCTGCAAAGGGCTGGTTATGGTACCAGTCAGAGGATCTCATACTCTAGAAACGAGGTAAAACCAGGGACAGGTAGTCCATGAACACAGGCCAGCAGGTTTTCTGGCCTACAAGGCTTGTTGTTCTCACGTGAGAAAAGCTAACCCATTTCACGTCCCCAGCAGAACCCCAAGCCCAAGCCCTCCTCCACAAGCAAAGCCCGTGGTCCCCATTCCAGATTTGGATGACAGATGACCAGAGGGGAACAAAATGAACAGATACTTTTGTTTGTTTGTTCTTTGTTCCTTGTGTCTCAGACACTGGTGTCATTTAGGATTTTTTGTGGAGGAGACACATCAGCACAGTGACGGATCCTGTCTGGTCCCATCAGCACTGAGGCATTGTGTCCCCAGAGTAACGTGAGAGGACTGCCGTTCCTGCAGGGAAGGCTGCTCAGCAGGAGGTGTCAGCCGGGGAAACACAACGATTGTTTCTCTCCCATCGGTTCGGTGGCATTTGGAAACTTTCAGGGTGGGGGAGAAGGCTGAGGCTGAACCCAGAGGTGTGCAAAGGACTCGCACCGAAGGACAGGGAGCAGACTTCACACCCAGGCGTTGTCGAGATGCCAGCCACCCACCGTGTCAAGGGAAAAGGAACAAGTATACCTCAAGTGGCTGTTTCCTACTGGACGTGCCCCGCGGGGTAAAGAAAGGGACTTCAGAGCTCTGCCCCCATTAGCCGACGCTGCCGGCTGCGCTCCCTTGTCACCTCTGTGTGCAGAGCTGCAGTCACAAATCACGGCCTTATTTAGACTCTCCAGAACAAAATAAAAGGATGCAACCGTTTACAATGTGATTTCCTTAATTCTCCATAAAGGATCCGATTTGCTTCCTCCTCCATAAGTCACCCCTGGTTTAGCAGCGTGGGAGCAGGACGAAGGGTGGTGTGAGTTAACACTCCAGTGCCCTCTAGCAAACACAGCTTTTGCTGTAGCAGAAGGACTTCAGCTCCTCTTTCGCGAGAGTATCAAGGAGAGGACTTCAAATTCCCTGTGGCCACGTGGAGAAAAGCCTGGTGGAGATCGCCGTGCTGTTCCACCTGCCAGTCAAACGGGGACCCAAAGTGCAACAAAGACCGAGACGTGTGTCTGACGTGCATCAGCTCTCTGGAGACCTGGCCACCAGATCACTGGTGCTCAACACTCTGAAGATCCCAGCGAGGGCTGCGAGTATAATTTTATATAACACATGGGGGTAATTGCCTGCACAAAACAGGCTCTGCAGTTGGCTTACTGGGAGAGGAACTGGGTTCTGGGCTCCTTCTCCATGCAACAAAGTGGGATGCACCGGTATCACGCCCACATGAATTAAATGCCACATTTAGTCTCATCTCTGTTGTCTGGAGCTACCCAGGCCTTGCCTTTTGCCAGCAGGAGATGCCACAACACGGCTCTTCTCCGGGTAGGAAGCGCTTGGAGGAGCGGCTTGTGAACAGCAGGCTCAGAGGGAGAAACCAACAGAGGCATGCACAGAGCAAGTGATAATTTCTGTGCTGTGCAGTTACAGCTGGGAAGGAGTAAACCTCTGGTGCACAAACCTGCCAACAGTTTACTGCCGACAAGGAAACAAAACCGACAGTTGACACTGGAACAGCTACTGATACCCTGTAATCATCTTAAAAATAGACTCTTCACAAACCTGCTCGTTAGTAGTGAGAACATATGCTCTTTTTAAGAAGGGGGAGAAAAACCTCCCAGCATCTCCAAAGCTACATTTGCATTAGCCAGAGCAAGCGTTTGGTGAAGCTGAAGCTGCAGGCACCTTCCCAGGACATGGTCTGGTCCTGCTGGATGACCAAGACAGATCGAGATCCTGCATTGCTCCAGCACATCTCCCAGCATCAAGCACACTTAGTCCTCTGATCCCAGCAGCGAGTGCTCTCACTGATATTTCAGACACCCAGATTATTCCATCTTACTACACTATATCCATAGCTGTGTTACCTACCGCAGTGCTGTGTCCCCACCCTATTCTGCTGCACTGTGGCATGGAAATGCTGTTGTCCTAACTTCTGCCTCTCAGCATGAAGCCTTCCTGGCCCATTGAGGTCTGAGCATGACCATGGCAGTGAGACTTCATCTCTCTGCATATTCCACAGCCCTCTTCCCAGTGCTGCTCAGCCCCAGCATCCTGCTCTCCCTCTCAGGACTCTGCAGGGAAGCATCTGACAATCCCCCTCTAGACGTTAAGCCATGGTGAAGCACTGAACTCCACCTTCAAACTACCTCAAGCAGATACCTCCCGCGTGATGGAGCGACCCGATCCGGGTGTGCTGGCAGGCATTAAAATCTATCGGTTGCCCTTTCCCAGGCTCCTGCTGCACAGCCAGGAGCTACTCGTGGTGAATATTCCCCAGTGCTGCTTTTCCCCCCAGCTCAGGGTGGACAGAGGAACACCGTCTCTGAGCCAAGTGTCTGGAGCCTTACTCTACCCTGGCGCACGCTCCATCACACAGAGCTGGATGATGGCACAAGCCTCGCTCACGGATGGTGGCATGTCGGAAAGTGCCAAGCATTCCCATGAAGGACAGCACAGCTCAGGACTGATCCAGAGTCCATCAAACCAGAGACTTCAGTCAGGATCTGGTCTGTTCTGGGGTTTTCTGCTTGATTTCAGCTTGTTTTTGCCAAATCTTCTTGAATATAGAACAATACCCATCCAGGAAGGAGAGCACGCTGCTTTGGTCCCTATCACATTTCAAACAAAATTCACCCACCAGGAACCTGCTGTCCCCTCTGTGCAGCACTACAGGAGGGAGAGGAACAAACATTCCTTTGTAAGTGGATTTCATTTTGGTATGAGCCATTTAGAAATTACATCCATTTCAATTCGGGCAGGCATCCAAGGTTAACATCCCTGCTCTTGTTAACAGAGCTTTGCTTGCACAAGCCCATCAGCTCGGTTTTACATCTTATTTGGAAAAGTCAGTGCAATGTTGCACTGTGCGCTAGGACAAGGGGAGAGGAAAGGCACATCTCGATGGGGCTCGGAGACTGCTGTAGTCAACGACAGTTTCCTTAGGGCTCCTGGACACTTATCACTGGCCTCCTCTGTCTGCCACTTATGACCACAGACCCTGCAGACTGTTAGTGTACAGCTCTAGGGTGTTCAGCCCCAAGGACCTTCAGAGACTTTCCGTTGTCTCCACGTGGTCAAAGAAGGAAGACCTCTGCCAGCCAGGCACAACACAGAGCACATGGAGGCAGCACCCTCCACCCAGGATCACAGCAGCATTCAAAGCCACGCATGCTTTGAAATCCAAATCTATGCAAACTGCGGTTTCAAAGTTCCTGGAAGTCACATCCACTTCTTGGTAGCCAAGTTCCCCAGTTCCCTCTGGGTCCTTCGGTATATTGACCTGCCAAGTTCAGCCTTTGTATGCTTTCCCAACTTGCAAACCCCAAAAAGTCACAGACTGTGCCTGCATGCAACGATGTGCCAGACCAGCAACTGCAGAGTCAACCCAGAGACCATCCTGCCACATAAAGTTTTCAAGCCCAAACATCTCTGGGACAGCAGGCACAAGAGTCCCTCTGCAAGACGGGTACTATGCTAAAAGCTGGTCTTTAACAGTCTGGCTCTCCAGCCACCTCAGGAAGCAGGAGAACGAGAACACTCTGGGTAACAGGAAGCACACCCTTCGCTGCCATAATTGCCAGCCTGGAAACGCTTTGGCCGCACACCAGCGGCCACCTTGCCGTCAGGAGACTGTCCTTACCACATAACCTCAGCACCCGAGCAGGCAGACAGCGTCTTCACCCCGGGCAAACATCCTAACGGCTTGCACTGAGGCACTCTCGGATTAGCTCCCAACAGTCGATACTGCCAGCATGAATTATTAATCAGCGTGTCATTTGGCCTCAGAAGCGGATCTATCCACACCACACAGGGAAAAAAAGCTTTTCGCAAAACACCCCTCTCAGCAAGCCCAAGGCGAGCTTGCCGGGCACTTTCTTGCACCTCCCCACTGAGCTGCTGAGCGCCGGCAGGAGAGAATCCGTGGTGTTCTGTGTGCTGCCATCTCCAGCGAAGAACCACGCCGGCCCCGCACACCTCCTCTCCCAGACCCGGCTCCGTGCGCGGCTGCTTTAGTTCAGCACATCCACCTGTCACGCAAGCCACTCGTTTGGAAAATTATTCTGCTGGAGCATTGCTGAGGACACCTTGCCAGTGAAATATCAGACAACATCAGGCGGTGTTTATTTGCTCCAGTGCAGATACTACACATTTATTATTTACACTTTGCAGCATATTTTTAGAGTTATGTCAATAAGACAGAGTTATCAAGTGATCTGTTTGCAGTCAGTCAAAAACTGCCGTGATTCCCAGTTTGCCTGAGGAATTTTAGGACAGGGATTTACCAGCCAGTTCACATGGGCCTAATCCACAACACAAGAGACTGGGGATCTGAGAGACGTTTGACTGGATTTGCAGGACCTCAAACCGAGTTTGCATTGCTTACCTCCTCTGCGTCCTGCATCAGGGCGCTCCGAGGGCGCCAGTCCCCCGGCGTGAAAGGAGGGCTCCTGAAATGGTGCAATAATGAAGCACAGAAAAGCTCCCTCTGTCTTGAGCTTTGGAAGAGATGGCTGGTTGGTTTTTGTAGACTGTTCCAACGGTTCTGAAAACAAGACAGAAGTGAAGAAAAATGATTAGGCCAAGCTGAACTTCTTGTCCTACTCCCTGGTCACGTTTGGAGACTGATCAATCAAAATTGATGCACTGGATACTACACCGAACTGAAAAGATCCTGTTCACTGCTCAGTTAGGGTGAATAACAGAGCAGACTCAAAGTATTTCCCAGATGCCTTCTCTTGCACTGCAGGGCTTTGCACTTCACCTGAGGTCAGGAGTTCCTTCACGTGATGATACTAACTGCATCCCACTGAGCCAGAGCCACCCAGGCACCGTGGTTGCCCACACGCCTCCCTGAGCCAGCAGTCAGCTCCCCTACACAGCACCCCGGCAGGAGGATGCAGCCCACCCAGCCCGGAAGAGCTTGCGCAAGACAAGACCAGACCAGACCAGCACAGCCAGCGACTCCCCACGCATGGAGAACATGAACGGGACTGGAGAGAGTGTGCCTGTCCCTCCTGCAGATGTCAGCTCCTGTCCTAACCAGCGTTTTCTTCCATCTTTCCTACTCTTTTATCAGAGGTGGGGCGAACAACGAGCATTTCCATCCCAGTCATGGTGTAAGCTCGTTCCCCTTGCTAAGTGCTGCTTAGGAGTAAAACTGGAAAACATCCTCCCTGAAACCTGAACACATTTTAAATTTCTTCCTTTTGAACTGCCTTTTTAAATGAAATTTGTATACCTAGAGCTAGAGGAAACAGCTTCAGAGAAGTCCACTGGATGGTACCTGCTCTAGCACTTTCTCCAGAAACACAGACCAGCCAAACATTTCCCTCTTCCAAATCCAGACGCGATGTCTCTAAGAGCAGTAGCTATCCCAAAGAGTTTAGGACATCATTCAAGAGCTCATATTAATAGCTGGGCTCCGTGGGACAAGGCACCCATCACCTCTAGCAGCAGCTCTCTGATATAGAAAGATTAGCCATGGTCCTCTCGCCACTCTCACACTTTTGATTAGCCAAATGACCTTCATCGTTCAGGCTGAAAGACCAAAGAATCCAGCCACACACCCGGACAAGCCACTAGGCATTTCAGCAGCCACGTTGTGCTCCACGTCCCATTGCCACAGCGGGAACGGTTCGAGATTTGGTTGCTGACAAGTCCCTTTTCATCAGGCCTTGGCCTGGGCGGGTTCTACTGTTCAGCCCAACTGCAGTTCAGCAGCAGAGATCTGAATTCTTGGCCCAGCAACAACTGCCAAGGCAGTTGTTTTTATCTTATTCAGTCAACAAGAACATGGAAATCAATTTTTCCCAATCTCAGTTATGGCTAGAAATCCATTCCTTTTAGGCCAGCTACAGGATTAATCTATTGAATGGTTTGCAGGCATTTTGCTGACATACAAACATTTGAAGAATACATTATGCTTTCCCCCTTCTAGCATAGCATTAGCGCTTTCGGGTTTTTTTTTTTTTTTTCCTGTAAACATCTTTGTTCGGGAATCCATGAGACAGGATATGGAAATGCAGCTCTGTCTTGCAAACAAGCCTCAAGTCTGCAAAGTTCTGCTCTGCACTTCAATTGTTGGCACTTGGAGACTTTAAAAAAAAAAAAAGCAGAGACACCTAGTGATGCACAGGATGTGCCAGGGCCGCGGAGCCCGGACGGAACTGCCTGTACACAGCCAATACTGAACGAGTCATCAGCAAGTATAAATGAAATAAATGATATAAATCCCAGCTTCAGCGGAAGCCTTGGTCTAACAATTAGTCTCCTCCGCTGGCTTCGTCACACACATCTAAAAAGCCATCTCACATCTGTTACAATAGAAGCCTCATACAATTCTGTTGCCCGTGAGAAGGGGGGAGTTGACCATAGATTGTCCTCTTCTCACAGAAAAAGGAGGCTCTCATCACTTGTAGACCTTACTTTAGTCTCTAGGACATTTCTTGCCCTATTCTCAGCAGGATTACGAGATGCTCTGCAGATTTCCTGGAAGACTGTGTTACATTTAACGAGGCAGCTAAATTCTGGGGTTTTTTCCCCTGTTTTACAGGCATGGAAATAGAGGCAAGTTTCCCTTTTCCACCAGCGTACACAGGAAATATTTTCCTTATGGAAAACATTGCATTTTCATCACTAGAATCTTTTCCCCACCTGAAGAGTTGTTTCCCACCCAAATCCAGGGATACAGTGCTCTCCCTTCCCGGATCCACGCTGGAAGGGAGATCCATCAGAAGCAGCATCGCTATTTCCACTTGCCCAATGTCCCAGCTGTTCCACACCGGGTCTCCAAACGTCAGGACTGTTTGTAGAACTTCCCACAGGTGACGTATTTCAGGCCAAAGGCTAAGAATTGTTTTCGAATGTTCTTCACAAAATTTGATCTGGGCAGCAGTATCAAAATGGTTTGGAAAGAACACAGAACGATAAAGCAATTATATCCCATGCAGCAAGAGCACAGAAAGCGAGCGCATCCGTCTCACCACAGCTGCCCTTTCTTCCTCCAGCAACCTGAGCCCAACAGACTGTGCAGATCTATTTCCCACTGCCGTGGAATTCCCGATTCAGAAAACACTCTCTGTGCTATAATGTGTCATCCTGGCCAGAAGGGACATAGCTACTTATATAGATGTGGTAGCCCTGCTTGCTTAGCCACGGAAAGACTCTACCCTCCAGGGCCACAGGGAGAGAGCAGAGCTGCTCCGGAGGTGTCCCCACACCTGGGCACCCTGCCCGATGCAAACAGTAGTGGAGACCTCAGCACGCACACCAGGAACCTCTCCTTTCCTTTGCCTCAAAACACCAGGTACCGATGCAGCGCAGGGCAGCAGCACCATTCACTCACAGAATCATCTGGTTGGAAGAGACCTTTAAGCTCATTGAGCCCAACTGTACACCCTGCACTGCCAGGTCACCGCTAAACCGTGTCGCTCACTGCCACACCTACACATCCAAACAGTTCCAGGGATGGAGACTCTATCACCTTCCTGGGCAGCCATTCCTGTTAGCAGCTGATCCCAGCTCCAAAACAGTCAGCTGTGACACCTGCCTTGACGCCTAACTGGTACTACATTCACCTGGAGTGTCACAGCGCCCACTAAACTTCCTCTCGAAAGGTCTCAGGCTGCCCATGAAATACATCTTCAGGCCTGTGCCCATCATGGTGCCCTCCTTCTCTCAACTCATCGTTCCAGAATTATTTCCAAATTATTGCTCCTCCGATTCTGTGTCGTTCACCTGCTGGGCTGAGACTAACACATTCCACTTGCTTTTCAGCTACTGGGTGACTCTCCAGGGCTGGAATTCTCTCACACAACTGCCAACACCTGCATTGCAATGCGTTTCCTCATGGAGCCTCTGGGTGGGCTCCAGCTGCCATCTGCAAGACCTGGTCCACAGGCGAGCGCCTCCAAGCAGCGCGGCTGTAGGCTGAAGTAGGGTGTTTCTGGCTATTCCTTGCAGGTCTTTGTTGCCTGTACCAGCATATAGTCACCAGTCATAAAGCATGAAGACAGCTACACCATTCTGGGAAGCAAGTCCCCCCACAGAGAGAGCAATGTGCCCGTGCTGTGCATTGTCTGGAGGGGAGCAGGAGATGCTCAAGGACTCCTTCGTACTGCCATATAGCATCATTGGAGAGCTTCCATCAGGTTCTCTCATCTTGCCAGGGCATCCAAGACAGATCCACAGTAACTGAATAATCAATTAATCCTCCTGTAGGGCTCCATTTACATAATGAAAACGCAGCCTCCCAATATACCACTATTTTTCAGTTGTCTAGACTAATATATCTGTCCTGTAGTTGGAAGGGGGAGACCTAACACGGCTTCTATTACAGATGGCAGAGTTCCAGCTGAAATCACGTGGTGGCAATAAAACTTCTATTGATTTCATGTAAGCATTTAACCCTAGCAGAGCACGTATTCCTCCAACAGCCCACAACGGACTCTGCATCCAGCAACCGAGACTGAATTACGGTTGCACCTCACGTGGAGCCTGAGGAATCTCTAGATCTTTCTCTCTAGCTCTGAAGAAAGTCACAGACAAGCAGATATCAGGCAGGTTTCTCTGCACGTTTTGAAATAGGCCAATGAGTTTTGATTTTTTAGTTCAATACCTGCAACTTATCTGAGATAGAGATGGGTCTTGTCCTATAGACCTCAGTGAAAAACAAACCAGCTCTAATTCTAGATGCATCTCATTTAGCAAGCAAGGGCCTGGGGTTGGCATCCATCCTCAGAAGTCTTCTCCCAGACTGACGACCAGGACCAGTGGTGCTGAAACAACCCTCCTTCCCCTCTCAATACAGCACCGGCAAAGCACAAGTCAGCAGACAGCAGAGACTCTACAGCTGAATTAAAGCCCTGATTCTTCCCTCAACTTTCGCCTCCATAAGTAGGTTATGAAAGCCCTGGCTCCCAGACAAACCAGCCTGGATGCAGATGGACAATGAGCAGAGAAGGATGAGGTTCAGCTTCCGTCCTCCCACAGAATTCTGCAGCTCCACAGGCAAATCATCTTGAACTTGTCCCCAAGCCCGCAAAGTCAGGGCAAGGCTCCTTGTTAACCCCAGACACTGGAAAGGGGACAAAACGTCCAGCCTGCGCCACTGACAGCACAGATGGGCCGCTGGAGATAGAGACAAAGCTTTGTCAGCCCTCCTGGGCAGGATGCTCTCCGAGCGCAGCATGACAAGCCCTGAACCAGCGCGCCAGGCTCCCACCGCTGCAGTAACAGCACTACGTTGATGCATTTCCGTGAGAGCGTGGTTTCAGTGAGCATGCTCTGCCCTCCTCTGCTTGCTACACGTTGTCTCTTCAGCCTGCAGAAGCCTAGGCAAACCCACACACCTCGCCTGAGGGATCACGTCGTGCTTTGTGGATGACACAGCCACCTGATACAGATCCAATGACTGCTGGCCATTCCCATGACCAGGGCACGCGCACGAATCAGCTGCTGATTGTGGCAGCCTAGCATTGCAGCTGGCAATAAGGACACTGGTGCCGCACAACGCGGGTCCCCGCAACAGCTGACAGCGATGCTGAGCACGACCTGTCCCCTTGTGAACAAGCAACTGTTCTTCCAGCAAAGGCGGCTCCAGCAAGCCACTGTCCTGATCTAGCACCATTGTCAGAGGAGACAAGGTCTTCAGAGCACACAAGGCACCAGCAGCACCTCACACATAAGCTGAGGCCACAACATGCTGAAAGCCAGGAATTGACATACTTTGGGACACGTGGGTTGGCCAGACCCTGTGGGACAGGACAGCCATGGTGCCAAGTGAGCGTCCTTAATGTCCTTAAAGTCTCCCATCTTCTCCCACTCAACCGAGCACAAGGGTCAGGAGAATTTGCTTCCTTTGTGAGCCAGTACCAAGATTTGCCTTGACATTTGTAGGTTACGGGAAGGTTTTGGAAGGGAAGACTTCAAAACCCTTGAAAGCTCAGCTCTTGCCAGCACACCTCACTCTCAAGCTGCCACACTTCCTTCTGGCCTTTCCATGTCCGCCCACAACATCCTTTTGTCATGGGACAGAGCTTCTCACCTAATAGTCCTCTCTCTCCACGGGATAAGGGAAACTGATTTCACCAACATCAGGATCTCTGGTTCTTCTGATCTTCCAAACAGAGCCCAGGCAGTGCTTCCACAAAACAAACTGAAGTAAAAACAGTTCTGCTGTGGCTCAGGTGAGCTCTAGCTCTCTTTCTTCTCTAAAGCCACCTCAAACGTAGTCCTTTGGGCTACTCTAGCCTAATTGACTTTCAACATCCCTCTTGCTCCTCAAAACAACATGAATTCCAATGTTTGCAACCCAAGGTCCCTCCAGCTTCACTCTAGGGAGGATCAAAGTGCAGAGTAAATTAGGTTTCTAGGGTTAATTCCTCCAAATTTCTTGCAGAAGCACACCCAAGGGTGGCACAGCTAGGAACATGTATCGAGATGCGTGTCTGCTGGGTTTTATGTGTTTGTTTTGCCAAGTTCTGCCCAGGCAACAGTCTTCAGCATAGAGGAGACCACTAGGAGCCATAGCACAGTACTAACAGAAGAGCAGGGACTCCCTGCTTCCAGGACATCCCAAAGCTTGAACCATGAGGAGAGCCCCGGGCTACCGTGACCTTTTTCTTCTCACACCGGAGGACTGAAGGCCCAGAGTTCTCCGTTTGTCTGGTGTTCCTCTGAATAGCGCTGCCCGGGGGTGACAGAGAGCAAGTCATTGAAACTTGGCAGCCCTGTGTGTCCCTGGCATAAGTTTTGGCACAGACTCCAAAGCCTGGGACGGTATCTTCCTAGACAGCAGTTACGCTCCTCTGTGCTGCTTCTGTCAAGCCTCTCCCTGTTTTGCCCCCCATGTCCTACGTCCTCCCTGGGGACTGTGGCAAGCACAAAGGCAGCTCCTCTCTTCCGTAGCTCAGAATGGCTGCCTTGCACAACAACTTTCTCTGCCGGTCTGGAGCTCTCGAGAAGAGCCTACATCTGGTATGACACTGCGTTTGGACTCATCCGCGCTCCCAAAGGACAGTCTGAGCCAAGCTTGTTACCAGCACCAGAAGCATGTTCCCCACTTCCTAAACATTGCATCAGAGCACAGAGTGTCAGAAGCATTTGGAAACGCGCTGAAGCTGCCTCTACATATGTGTGTCAGAGGACACGCACGCATCCCGTCTGGAAACTAGAAGAAAGGCCATCTGCCTTTCATCGCGAACTGGTGACAGTCGCAGATTCTCCCTGTCGCTTTGGCTACTGCATGCTGAGCTGTGCCCAGCTCCGCAGCGTGCTCCAGAGCCATCTCCTGGCTGAAAGGATAACAGTCCTACAGAAAAGCTAGACGGGGAAAAAAAAAACCCAAAAACCACAAACCCTGACAAACCTAAACACCAGCCCCTCAAATCCCAGTTGTTTGGTTTATAGCTGTGATTCTCCTCTACCTCAGGTTTCAGCATCACTTCGCTCCAACCAGAGAAGCCAGCCTGCTCCGCTCCTAACCCTAAACCTGAGACAGCGCAGGGATCTTGCTGCTGGAGACTCTGTTGCCTGCAGGACTGCCAGCCCACCTCCAGTGTGGGCACGACAGGAGGATGTGTGTTCACCACCCCTGACTTCCATCCAGCTGCCCCGAGCCGCAGACTGGCAGCTGGACACAGATGCTGAAGCATGTGCCCGGCTCGTCATGCAGAGGCAGGGGAGGGGGCTGGCACCAGGCACAGTAGAACACCGGGACAGAAGCTGAAGTGCAAAGGTTCACACTGGGACAGCCAGGAACTGCTCCCTGCCAGGCCAGATGGAAGGACAGAAGACACAGTTACCCAAAAGGAAGGTCCTTGGTCCATCAGGACACAACAGGAAAAATTTCTCTCAGTCCACAACAAGCCCAGGCCCCGCTGTTTGATCAGGTGTGGTTTCCAGCAAGGCTGCACAAAAATTCCAGGCGACTGAGCTGCCTGGAGGAGACCAAGGTGCAGTTGACAGGGTGAAGTGTCCTTCCCCAGTCCTACCAAAGGCAGGTGAAGAGATTACCACCAGGATTCCTTCTCTCTGATGATCAGATAATGCTCTTTACACTTGATGCCACTTTGCACAACAAAGGGTACCTTGACTCTGGAAACACAGGCTGTAGGCAGAGGTCAATCAAAGCACAGCTTTAACTCTAAGCCAACTCTAAGCCTTTTGTGCACACAAAACAAAAAACGTGGCAGGAGATCATAGTGAACCCTTATAAAAGGTTTTCCCCCCTGTAAAGGTCCTAACATCAGGTAAAGGAAGGTTCACAGCAATTTATAGGGATGTCTAGCCCAGATTTCATTCCTCTCAACCTTCTTTCCTCCAAGACACCTCTGCCGGTTCCAGTGCTCCCAGCCTGATACAGAACAATAAACTCAAGCACCCTACACCAATACCCAACATGAGACCAGACTGAGGAGGCAACAACCACAGACCTCAAAAGGTCTGGCGCGCAGAAACAGTGCATAGCTCTAACCCCACTGCAGGGAAACCCAAAGGCAGCCAAAAAGCCACCCACCGCGTACCCTTCCAACAGGTTGAAATGTGCCAGACGAGCAGCAGAGCCAAGAGTGACACTGGAGTCCTTATGATGTAAAATCTCTTCCCATGTTGCAGCATGTTGACCTGACAACATGCCATCAGAATTTTAAATTATGTATCTGAAAACCCTTCTCCCTGTCAGCGAGCGTTTGAACCTGAAGCGAAGCCGGCAGCGGAGAAGAGCAGACAGGAGAGGTAATTACCCGCGGTCTCCTCCAAGAGCTGACAGAACGCAGGCCCCGTGCTGGAGATCCTGGCCTCATTATGGGCTCTCCTGGAGGCTGCAGCTGCTCCTCTCTGCGGTCAGACGTGAGTCACGGCGTTTCGGAAGAGAGAGAAGCGCTCCCACGAGCTCATTAAT
>NW_010415723.1:54178-55887 GCF_000710305.1 Buceros rhinoceros silvestris | reverse complement strand
AATGGCTGCGGGGGCTGTCAGCCATAGCACAACCGCAGCCACGCTGGTGTTTGAAGGCTCAGCCCCAACACTGCGCTCAAACTTCAGGAAGCGAGCAAAAGCCAGCCGAGAAGTTGGCTTGCTCATCGCTGTGGTATTTCTAACAATGCGGGAAGGGGCTTTCTCCGGAGTCAACGTGTGTTTTAGAGGTAACAGGAAGTGATGGAGCAAACTCACATGGTAGCTGGGGAACAGCTTTAGAAGCAGCAGCAGCAGCATGGAGACAAGAAGGTCCGCAGGGTAAGACAGCTTGGCTAGTGTGGCACAGCCCCCCCTGTGCCTTGGGGCTAACACAGCCCGGTTTTGCACCAGCAGACAAACCTCCACCCTAGGACCTGGGTGTCCTGTGCCAGCCTCAGGGCAGGACCTGGCCCACGCTGACCCAGCCAGAGGAGCAGCAGGGCCCCAGCTCAGCCCCTGGCCAGAGGGTGGCTGTTGTTGTGAGGACAGACGCTGGATCATCTCATGCTACGAAGCCCTGCAGCGCTGGCTCAGCACTGAGCCAGCCCTCCTCTTCAATTTTCGCAAGGGAAACATGAGCACGCAGCAGCACCCTGTCTGCTTGCAGCACCAGTGGGTTGAGCTCTGTCTCCATCCACCCATCAGCCCTGTCTGGGGTCGTCTCCAAACGCTTCTCAAACAACCTCTCCCGGCAGCAACCTTTGCCGACCTCCCAATCCCAGGGGACAGGAAGGTAATTCCAGCCCCACTCTCCCAAGCTGCTGGTGCCCGTCCCCATCTCCAGAGCCATGCCTGCACAGGGGGGTTGTGGAACCCCCCTGAGGGACTGCTGTCTGGGGGGGCTGAGCTACTGAGCCCGTCTGGCAGAGTAACGGCCAGCTGGATGTGAACTACGGACCCAGGCAGCAAAATGGGATCTGTTCCAGCCACCTTGGCCCCTTCCTAGCACGGGTCTGGCTCAGGGAAATAAATGTCCTGAACAGTAAAGGAGCAGGGAGAGGCACATAAATGGCCAAGTCCTGCAAGGGTGTGAGAAAAGCTCAGTGCCTGTTGAAGAGACGAGAAGCATGTGAAGCCTCATGAACACCAAAACAGAGGTGCAAGGATGATGGAGAACCTGCAACACTTAACCTCCCCCAGCGCTACCTGTCCTTCTGGCTGGTGGCCCTGGCTGAGTGATAATGGAGCGGCCAGCCAGGGGACACAGCATGTTTCTCTCAGGGTAATGATGCTGCAGCAAGTCAAGCTCTTCCCATGAAGCCAGGAATGAGCATCTTTGCCTCCAAATGGTCCACTGTTAACTAGCAGCTTCCTTTGGGAAAACATAGACCTCCCACACCAAAACCTGTGGTGTCGGGCGTTGTCCCGCTGGACACCTCCACTGGCAGCACTGGCACTGCCTGTCCTTGGATCCAGGGAGCGCAGAGCAGAGTGAGACCAAAGCAGCGTCAGGTTGCTCAGCTCTCCACTCTGGCGGCAGAGGACAGGAGGAGAACGTGCACGTGTTGAAAGGGTAATGGTGGCATATTATAGGTAGCAAGTTTAATGACACCTAATCATAATGCTACAGGATTTTGTAAGGGACATAAACCCTTGGGGCTTTCAATGACCTTTGAAAGACAGAGAAGAACGGGAATAAGTCACCCCCACAACCAGCGGCTCTACAATTTCCTCCACATTCCCCTAAAACAGCCGGTGCCGGAGCCATC
>NW_010415723.1:51773-54038 GCF_000710305.1 Buceros rhinoceros silvestris | reverse complement strand
CCATCACAAACACCAGACTGAGCCAAATGGACCTTGGTGCAACTTCTGCTGTCCCTCTTTGCCTAATTAATTAACACGGCAAATCATTTCCTTTCTAACGGCTCTTTTTTCAGTTGAGAGCCATTTTCTTGCCATTTCCTCTCCTCTTCCCAATTCTTTGTCTCAGCAATTTTTTCAGCACAAGCCAAATTAATTTGGCAGCTTGAGGTCCAAGCGCTGGCGCACGTGTACATACACCAAAACCACACAGTCCTCCCCGCACCCTCCAGCCCTCAGCACGCTCGAGCCCATGCTGTGTGCGCTAACAGATTTCCCACCAAGCTCAAGGGAGCGAGATCAGACTCCAAATGCCTCCAAGAAAGCCTCGTATTTCTCTCCACCACACGTCCCACGAGGGTCTGTTAACACAGGCGGCTTCTGCTGCCATCCCGGTCGGGAGATGTCTTAAAATGGAGCATAAACTCCTGCCTCCTCCTCTGGAAGTACACGTCCTTCTCCAGGGATGGGTGGGAAATTTCACACAGGGTTAGTTTTAATGCTTTGAATATTTCGTGAGGTTTGTGTTCAATTTCTCATCATAAAGTTTTAATGGGCGCTCTTTGAAATTGCCAGCTTTTCTGATACATCTTCAGAGAGAAACTGTCTGTCTAAGCAAAACTTGGTGAGGTGCATCCTGATTGCATCTGGGGCACTGTCTACAGTTTTTAGTTTAAAAAAAGAAAGCACATCAGATACGCAAGTTTTAGCAGCATTTTTAACCACGATGTGTCAACATTTGTCCCACACTCGGGAGCCCGATAGCCCAAATCCTTGGCTGTGGGCTTATATATATTTGATAAAGGTGATTTTGGAGCTGACTCTTGCAATGGGCGGCAGAGAGCTGAGGACATACAGGGCTCAGCTCAGAGCTGCCACAGGCTAAAACCCACTCCCCCACAGATCACTCAGCCCCATCTCTCCTGCGGAAACACCGCTCCAAAGCCCTTGGCAACACCAGGGAATAAAAATCTTTGTTGAATAAGCTCACTGCTATGCTGCCTAACAAGCTGCCACAAGTAAATCCAGGTCTTCTCCCCAGAGACCCAAGCATTGCCAGCGTGAGCAGAGCTGGGGAAGGAGGATGGCAAAGAGGTACTGGGTGGCTTTTCTCAAACTATTGTTAGTTTTCAGGACGGGATCGGCACATGAAAATATAGTCCTAAACAGTCAGGGTCTTTAGATAAAAGTGGAGGTGAGAAGGGAATTTTAAAAAGATAAATAGAAAAGAAGGAAGTAAAAAACAGGGAGGGGGAACAAAGAACAGGAAGCTTAATTTTGTCAGGGAGAAAAAGTAACCTCGGTTTTCCAACACACCAGCTTTTTCCAACCTATCAGTGTCAAATATGGAAAACATGCACAGAAAGTTATTTACAAGACAGGAAGAATTTTGTAAAATAGAAACAGAGGTGATGATTCCTGCTCTGAGATGGGATTTCTGACCCCTTGCACATTATTCCCTGGATTTGGCCCTTCCTCTCACATACTACAGCACATCTGCCCTACCCATCTGCCCAGCGCAGGATACCTTCTCCCCAGCGAACAGCCGCAGCTCTCAGCAGAGACTGCTGAGCTGTGCCACACCAGGTCTGAATGGTCCTTCCTTGGGCAGTGGTGCCACACGACAAGGACACAGCTGGACCAGAGCCTCACCCCTACCCCTTGCCCCTGCCGGCATCAGCCTCAGCTAAGGAAGGGGATTTTCCAGTTGCTACCTCCACCCACTGACCCCGCTCCGTGCTGACACCCCAGAATTAACCATTCAGCTGCATCTGCCTGGGCAGCGGATCCAGGTGCGAGTCACCGTGTGCCCTTGGACCAGATCCTGCCAGTGGGGGATGCCTTCCCAGAGCAGCGCTGCATGTCAGGAGAAGCTGGGTTTTCTCTCCACTTCTTCCCTCTCTTTACCAGAAACCCTTTATGCAAATCAAATGTCTTCTTCCCCGGCTCCCGCTGTGCTGCAGAGGGTTGGTGGAGGGAGGAGAGGGGAAGGGATGGGAAGGAGGGGGGAAGAGGATGGAGCCTTGTTCACTATCAGCTGCTCAGAAGAGCAGAGCGGAGACAAGATTGATGATGCTCTCTGGATATAAGATCTCCTCCTTGTGAAAGGCTGCTTATGAGGCCTGATAGACTTGTCATCTCTTAATAAACATCGCTGATATGTCGGTGAGGAGAAAGCAGGAGCGAGGGGAGGACACACAGAAAGGCGGCTGACAATTTACTTAGAAC
>NW_010415723.1:42799-51409 GCF_000710305.1 Buceros rhinoceros silvestris | reverse complement strand
CAGTTCCCAGTCAACCTCCCCTTTCCCCTCCGAGCCTGCAGCCGGCAACCCCTTGCATATACCTAGTCCTAAGCCTCGACAAAGCCAGTAGGATTTTCATACAACTTCCACAGCAGCTACAGGAGCAGAACCCAGTGGGAACGGAGTGCGAGGGAGGTGTTTCACCAGCACCTTGCAGAGTCCAAAGCTGTTTCGCTGCCATTGTGCTCCTTCTATAAATTGCTCCCCAAGTGTCAGTGGCTCTGCCTTCCCCACATGCCTGTACATCAGAGGGACTTGCCTGTGATCAGGAAACACATCCCTTTTGTTTAATCTCTGTAAAGCACAGAGGAAATTTTTAATGCCTGGAGGGAGCGTTTGCCCTACCTGGTACCGACAAGGACAGTCACAAGTAGCAAATGAGCTTGCTTGGACGCGGAACACCCATTTAGGGTCACCCACACCTAGCTACAGACACGTGGATTTTGTGTGACTACAGCCACATTTCTCTTGCATATCTGGCTCAGTTTGTATTTAATCTCACTGCGTGTGGTTAAAAATCCTCCAGAGCATTAGCAGGTGCTTAGCGGTGCTGTGTAAGTGCAGAGCTAAGGAATAACGTGCTGTAAGCACAGCTAACATAAGTGTTCGTAGCTCCCTGTGGGGCTAAGAATGTCTGCAAACCAGCTTCTCCACCCTGGGCTTACATATGCAAGGAGAAGTTCCTGCAGAGACCATGTAGGAAGCAGTCTGGCTGGAAGGCAGGAGTTCTGCTTGTCATAGCTGCTCCCTTGTGAGGCTCAGACCTGCCCACAGCTACAGGGGCACATCCCCAGCAGCGTGGGAGGACATCAGGCTCCCTTGCTTGTTAGGGCCAGCCCAGGGCACAAGGATGATCAGGGAGCCCGGCCGGACAGGCTCCCTCTGCTAACACCTTTGGCCCCCTCCAAGGTTTCTTCCCCTGCCTACTCCCCTCATCACACACTGTCCTCCTCGAAACCTGCCCCAGGACACTGATGCTTTACAACACACTTCATCCAACACTCTTTTTCTGTAAAACACAACCCTGCAGCGATTTTCCCTGTCTTACAGCAATTCCATCATCACTTTTTTCTCATACAACTTTATCATCAAGTCCTAAGACAAAGTCATTGAGTTCCAAGGACTCATTACATCTGCAGGACTCTTAGCAAACTAAGATCTTTCAGGGCTTGAGAACTCACCGTATTTTCACCAGGAACCCAAACCCATAAACAACTATTTCCAAGAAGTTGATACAGCAACAGGCTTCCACGGGCTAGATTCGCCATCAATAAAGACACGCGGTAAATGAGCACAGCAGAGCTTACACACACCAAATGACCACCTGGCAGAAGAAACAAATATATTTCTCCTTGCTTTGCGCACGACCTTTCCACCACAGCTTCCAGGAGAGAGATGTCAGGCCTTCCTCCTCCCCAAAATGAGCGACCCACAAGGACTGAGTTTCTCAAGGCTGGAGACCACAGCTCAGAGCAGACCTGGATGGCCTCAGTTTGGTTAGAAAGGAAACCAACCTCGAACTGGAAAGGTGAAAGTGCAGCCCTGGCATTTCCTGTCCTCGGCAGCCCATAACAAACCAGTGTCCCCAGCATCACCTCAATCAAACAGGCACTTCAATACTTGGAACCCGCCATCCAAAGAAAATCAGAGGGATTTTTGGCAGCCTCCAGTTACAAGGCTGGCGCTCAGGCGTTAAAATGGGAGCACACTCACTAGCTGGCACGTCCACGCCTGCCTTCAGTTCCCCAGCTAGGCAGGAACGTTAGGTCATGCTCAGCTCATCTCACTGCAGATTTTCCTACTTGCAAGATTTTTCTTAGATAACCAAGACACCATAGCCCACACCTAAGTATACGGCGTGACTCTGTAGTTCATATTTTAGCAGAATTATTTTAGCTTTCCAGTTATTCCATATACACAAACGTCTGAGCCCTCTTACTCACCTGGCAGCCCAGGTGAAATCCACGGAACAACAGCTCCCCAGCACTTCCAAAGAGAGACAAGTTCGGGTGTCTAATGCAATGTTCCCAAATCCTCATGATTTCCTTGTCTTGGAAAAAAGGCTCCTGAAAGATATTCAGTGTTTCAGCTGCTGGTGGTAAGTGATCACAAGAGAATTATAACAATTGTACTAAAGGATAATTATAAGTTTCTAACCCCTGTGGCCGTAAAGTCCTTGAAACCAGCAGGAAAACAAATGGAATTTTCCATGGGATTTTCCCTTAAATTTGACTCCCCGACGTAGCCCCCAGTAGCCCCTCTCCTCACCTTAGGACTTAAGAGTCATGGCTGTGAACTCAGCCAGAGTTTCAGATTCAGATACAGGTGCTTACTTGTGGAGAGGTTTCATTGCACCAGAAAAATTATTTTCAGATCAAAATCCCCGCCAAAAAAAAGCATGCATTTTGTAGACTTTTTTCACATTTTCTTCACAAAAAAAAAAACCAAAACAACCCACAACACTAGAAGTAGAGGATAAGAGGTTTTCACAAACAAAAAGTAAAAACAAAAAAAGCTTTGCTGAGGAAATAGCCAATAAAGAACCAATTAACTACCTCATCCAAAGAACTTAATTGCCTGGCATTGAAAAGAGAGGACTAATCTGAATTCTCTATTGTTTCTCTACAGAAAGTTAAGGTACACACGGTTTGTCCTCAGCACTTAACCTGATGTGTGTAATGAGGAGAGCTAAGTGGCTGAGGATAATACTGGGTCAGACAGTCACCACAGCGAAAGACAAGAGTAACTAGAATCGGAGGGGATTTTCACACCATGTTTTACAAGTTGTCTTCCAATACAAATAAAGGCATGTAAGGAAAGGAAAAAAAAAGTCCTTGCTATATCATTCAGAAATTCTTCACGTTCACAGAAATTAAGACACAAAGATAAAAGACGCAAAGATACAAGAGAAAAACAGGATTCGTGAGTGCTGAGGAGATCGAGTGGGAGTATAAAACCCAGTATTTTGGGAGATAAATATTTTTTTTAAATAATCTAGTCATAATCAAGCTAGAAAAAGAAACCACAAAGGGAAGGAGGAATTATTCACACTCAGGACCTGTTTGCAATCTTCCAGTGCCACCCCTCTCTGCATTCCTGTTTTTGTGCACGGAACAAACACGGATGTTTCCTCCCAGGAAACGCTTTCCAGCAGGCTGTTTTGGGGAGTGGGTGCAACTGGAGAGAGAAAGAAAGAAGGGGGAAAAAGGAGATAGCGGGGGGAGAAGTATTTCTCCAGCACAACCCTCTTTCAACAGCAAAACTCTCCTCAGAAATGCCGGATCAGAGCCCTTGCAGCACACAGCACCACAGATTAAAAGCCCAACAGTTCCCATCTGTAACTCACCCTGGTTTGGCAGGGAGCATCACACAACTGAAAACGCGCAGACAAACGGAAGGTGTCAAGTTAGTAATTTCCCAGCTCCGCAGTGAGCAGCACAGAAAATACAGGCACCTGCATTTCATCCTCCAAATCATATTAACACTCTGGTCTCAAGCAAGAGATAACACGGGGGTAACTGAAGCCATCCTAGCCGGTATTTTGAAACACAGGGATGGAAATATAATGCAAGTAGTGTTTCAGAACAGATATTAAAATACCAAGTGGAGGGTGGAACAAAGCTAATGACCTTAAAAGATGACACCTGAACAAGCAGTCCGTTACCCAGGGAAAAATTTCGGCATGCTCAAAAATCATGTATCATTTGCGTCGCAGAAGTGTTCATGCTCTCCGTTTTGAGGGGGGGGGTGCGTGTGTAGCAAGACATTACCCCACCTAAGATCCCCTGACAAAGATTTAATGCTGCCGTTCTGTATCCACATCTCTTTCATCATCCTACCAAAACTCTCTTCCCCCTCCCCTGCTGACACGGTGTAATTCTCCAAATCTGCGGTTTTAACCGCAAGCGAATCTGATTTTGACTCAGGCTCCAGATGGGTTTAGCTGTAAAGATATTGTCATGTGAAAGATTAGGCGCTAACTTAGACAAAGAACTGTTCATCCTCAGGCTTAATAGCCTCTGGAAGAGCAACTGCCACAGAAGGGTTTCCAGGTATGGATATTGCTATCCATAATAACAACGGTATTGCAACCGGAGATGGAAGTGCTGGAAATTCCCAGTGGTATTCGATGCTCTGCACAGAGAGCTGCTAGCAACCCCTGCACACAGCTCGAGACTCCTGCCAGTTGCCTTTGTCCGCACGTTATAGCTGTGAGAGTCAGCGTGGAGTTTCCTACAGGATGCTGGGGGGTGAGATACACTGGAGGAACCCGATAGTGCAGGTGATCTGCCAGCCCTTCAGGGCTGGGGACCTGTTTCAGGGGCACAACGCGTGGAAACTGCCAGAACAGAGTTAATCCTACCCATCCGACCCACTGACCTCCCACTGTTTACTCAGTCACAACTCTGTCACCCTTGCACAAGACTTGGCACCTATAGTCTACAGAGCCCAAGAAAAATTAGGGGGCAAAAGTGAAGGAGAGATTGAAAATCAGCAACTGCAGCACCAGGCTTGGAATGAAATTGCCACCTCCTGCTCCAGAAATCCCACAACAGGTCCCAGCTTGCAGGGAAGAACCGCGCCCCATCCCACATCCGCTCCTATGTGCACACTGTATCAACCTCCTGGCCCCTGCAGCTCCAAACAATCACACAGGCCGTTCTTTCACGTACCACTGCCTCTCCAGATGTTACCTCACCACTCAAGTCAGTGGAGGCCGATTACATCCACATCTACTGCCCTGAGAGCTGAACTCTGCATCCACCTCAGCCAGCAGATCGTTTTCAGAAGCAGATACCACCATCACCCTGGGAAGACTCAGTGTCAGCACCACAGAGTAGAGACCAAGGTCAATAGGGTAGATCGTGCTATCAACAAAAACACAGCTGGGATCTACTCACCTTCTTCTGAGGTTCTTCATACTCAGGTTCTCTCATACTCTCCCAGAAGCAACAGCCATTGGCTGAAGTCTTCTTCCAAAGACAGCAGGGACACGTATCAACTGGGTATATGGGCAGACTTGCAGACCAGTCAAGTGTGCCATGGCCCGTAGCATACGGCAGATCAGCAGCAGGCACGAGGTGGTTACAACAGCGAGGCCACAATACCCATCTGCCCTGGACACAGTGAACACAGGCACAGACACCACCTCAGGCACTGGAAACACAAGAGCATCATGCTAATGTTAGGAGCATCAGGTTTGAAAACCAGTCCTTCCTCCCACCTGATGGAGACACAAACCTAAATCCTTGGAAACTTTGGTGAAGTGACTCAGTGGGTGAACCTGAACAGACGCTGCTAGAGAGAAGAGAAACACCAGGGAAAGGCCAGTCGCCCTCTGATGACACCTCAAAAGCTGGTGTCCATTCGTCCAGCTGCATACCTGTGCCTCAGGAAGGCTGCTGGCTCTTCTGTGCAGAGCTTGCTGGTTATCCCTGCTGCTGCCACCGAGCAGACACTGTCACTAGATGGCCTGGGAACTCTAAATCCAGCAGTCTGGGCAGAAGGACATGCTGAGCCCCGCTTTCAGAAGTCCCAACCTCCCACCCTAACACCGATAGTTCTGTGCTAGAAAACCTGCCTTCTATTACACAAATAATGCAACAGGGACGAACTCCTCTTACACTTGCCACGGCTCCTCCAAGGAGGATGAGCATCCTCAGAGATGAAGTAGGGCCTTTGCATAAGAAGCAAAACACAGAAAAACTGTGTTTATCTGCAAGATCCAGGAAAGGCTTTACAAACACCTCACACAGGTAGGCTGCACCTGCCAATGGAGAGAGCTCCAACTGGCAGATGCCTGAACATCCCTTCCCCTCAATCCTAGAAAATCCTGTCGTCCAGTGCTCCTCCTGCTTCTCTGATGCTTAAAAAATGCCACACCGGGAGCTAAGAACCAGCTTTCTAGGGTGCACCAGCCACACCGTCCATCACTGGAAAAATACATTCCTTGGGCGCGGTTGAGACAGATGTCACCCGTGAGTCCCACATCACTGTAACTCACCCACCCTCAACAGCGTCCCCTTACCCAGCACAGTTCCACGTGGCTTTACTTGAAGCGTCACCGTCCAGCCCCGCATGAAACAAATGTTTATAGAAGGGAGACATTAAGGAACATCCCGTCTTTATCTCAGAGTAATTATTCCGTTCTGCTTCTTCAAGGAGCTGCTTTGTGGAGCTGTGAGGAGCAAGTCATACACTAGGCATGACGTGCTGGAGTTCAGCGATATCCCCTGGTCCAGCCATGCCAGGTAGGGCTGGGGAACCACTACATTCACACAGGCAACTATTTGCAGTTTCTCTGGGAAACAGGAGAGCCACATTTGTAGGAAATACCGGATTAGGGCCAAAACACGCAGAGCTGACATCAGTCCTGTAGTGAAAACTGATTTCCCTGTTACCCACCTTGCCTCAGAGCCCAGAAAGGATCAGGCTAAAGCTACACTATTTTTTTCTGATGTATCATGCAAATAAAGCAATCACCACTGACTGACACAACACCAACACGTACACAAAGCGTGCCTGAGTGATTTCTAACCTAGACACCCGAAGGAAAGCTCAGCTTCCCGGAGTTAACTCTAGGAATCCAGCCCGTAGATCTGATTTGTGTGCACCAGGCTCCTGCCTGATGAAATGTAAGATAAACTTGGTGCAACAAGGAAGAGCTATAATAGATGATGAATAGATAATGGGATGTAAGGGCTCTGAAGAGGTCACCTGCACCATCTCCTTGTCCTAAAACAGGAGCCATAAACCATCTCCAAGTTTCCCCATGCGCACACTTACATATTTGTAGTGTGCCCAGCACAAAAGAGCCCCGAGCTGATGGACACTTCGATGATTTAAGCGTTAGACAACAGAGAGGTGCTATTTATGTGAAAATTATTCCCGTTGGGACAGAGACCACAAAAGCAACATTTTCTCCCGTGCCTCTGCCTGCCTCACCTGCACTCTGGCTGCTCATCCATCTCCCAGGATTGCCTCGGACATTGCACATGTAGGAGCATTTTCAAACAGCTCACATTTTCTTTAAAAAAAAGTCAACCTGTTCAGTAATGGCTCACCCTGCTCCTCCCACCCCCTGCTACGTGCTTCCCTTGGGGCTGAGAGGGAAGAAGATTCAGCCTGCTCTGGAAAACAGCTTTGAGTACGTTACAGTATCACCACTTCCGAGTCCGATGCCGTCGCAAACTACTGAGCCAGAAATAGCAGCTTTGTCTTGGTGGAGCAGAAAAGGACAAGCTTCCAGCCTCCCGGGAGGGCTCGAGGTATGCAGGTGCACCAAGTCCTGCAGTAAAATAGTCTGTAACAGCAAAAATATCACAGGGAGGACAAACAACGTTATTTGAGGTCATTGTATTTTACATAATGTCCTTGTACACCTATACAATGAACCTCCAGCTCAAAGATTAAAACAAAAAGTGTTTTGCAGAGATTCAGGTAATAATCCCACAACTTATCATTTTCCAAAACACTAAAAGAACTTGATGAAGCATTTGGTAATGTCAAGGACCTCTACAGGGTATACGGGTAGGAAATAAAGAAATACTTCCCTGCATCCAGCCATTGCCTCAAGATGGCAAAGACCCACAAAGATTTGTACACAATCTTCATTCCCATGCTAAGCAAAATAACTATTTCCATTTTCAAACAGAAACACACCTTCTGTCCATCGAGCTGCAGGATTCCTGTTGGGGCGTTCTTCCCCAGGGCTGTTGGCAGTGGGAATGGGGACAAGAAATACGAGGATAAGGCTTGCACCAGCTTTTCCTCCCCATGCATATGCAGACTCGCAGTCCACAGAAAGCTGGTTTGCAGGAACAGGAGGGAACAGAGCTGCTTAAGGCAGCGCGGTGAGCCACACCACCCAGGGCACAGACGCTCTCCTCCCTCAGGGCCCACGATGGGGTAAAAGCCAGCAAAATTATTGTCTGTCCCCAATGAGGAGGGATGCTCCAGCAGGTTGCTGGTCATCTCCAGCCACCCTGAGACACAAATGTTTTGGAGGGCAAATCAAAGCAGTTCCTCAGTTTACCCCCCTCCCTGTTGCTTTTCAGGCTGTATGGTCTCCCAGCAAAGCACAGGAGCTGTCTCCAGCCCTGTGACAGGGGACAGATCAGGACTGCCAAGGCCTCTCACCCATCATGACTCTTCATACATGAGGTTTTTGAGATCTGCACGGCTACAGGAGCACCAGCAGGCCCACAGAGGGATGGGCCATGCGGCCGTATCGCCGTGTGGGAAGCCTCTACCATGACTTGCCCCAGGAAACCTGGAGGGAACAGGACTCCTTCAACATCACAGCAACGGAGCTAAAGCAAACAGCCAGATCTCAGGCAGAAAGCAGCCAAAAGAGCCCCAGGAGTTAAAACCAAGAGCTACCAACTCCAGATATCATCTGCCTCTTGGTGCCATCGCAGCAGCAAACCATTTTGCATTTTGCTGGCAGGATGAGAGTCTTAGAGAAGCCAGGCAGCAAGAAAAGTGTTTCACCAAGCAGCATCCTCTCTTGGACGGCTTTCAGCACCCTTCCCAGTCCTCCCATCGACATGCAGGTGCGTACACCCAGCTGCACACACCACCGCTCCG
>NW_010415723.1:29892-42581 GCF_000710305.1 Buceros rhinoceros silvestris | reverse complement strand
GAGGACGGCGCTCAGCGGCACTCCTGCAAACCGCGGGCTTGGGGCGGCGGCGGCGGCGAGAGCTGAATTCCCATTTAAATAAAATGCCAAAAGGCAGTCAGTGAAAGTGACATTTATGGTGTTACTACAAATGCATTCAGTGGGAAGCTGAGTAGCAGAAGCAGGTTGGGGGGAAAAAAACAAGCTGTAGTGAAAACTGCCATCTGTATATTGTGCCCCATTTTTAATATTCTGTATTCTCATAAAAAGTGTTGTTTCTGTCACTATTCAATCTCCCAAACTCACATGGAACACTGTTAAAAGTCAGCAGTGTGTGAAATGGTATTTTAAAATAAATGAAACCCGCTCGCAAAGCTGCGGAGGAATATTGCAATGCCAGGGTGCTGACAGACAGGCATTGAAAAGTAACAACCGTTATCATCTTAAAGCAAAGCGGATTAAATAAAAACCCACAGCTAGTGGTGCATTACCAAGTCTGATATTGACACAGCTGCCGTGGTGGTTATTTTTCATTGTCTCATCAAGACAAAGCATCACGGGATATCAATCTTCCCTCTGTCAGGCCATGCCTGGTGTAAAGTTTTTCGTTTACATTTTCATTATATCCCTTTTATCTCAGCTGCCAGCAAAAAAATATATATATGTATCTTTTATATATATACACGCACACATCTATACATACATATGTATATGTATGCAGGCATGTGTATGCCTTTGAGGATGCTGAGACCGGTTAACCTTCGGAGCATTGCCAAGACAAGATCCTCTGGCCACGAGGATCCCCGTTCTCCAACCCCTGCTTGTCCGCGTTAGAGGTGGCAGGTGGGTGGGCTGCAAGGGCTGGTTTAGGGCCCCTCCAGCTGGGGGTGGGCTTAGTGTTGAGCTGGTCATGGTATGATCTCTTGAGAGCTTTCTAGCCAAGAACTCCAACTCGTGCAGCTGCCAAAGCTTTCTAAGCAAGCCCCTTCCTCCAGCCAGATTCCACGGGGCACACCAGCCCAGGCTGTTTCTAGCTCAGCCCGGTGCACAGTGAGGAGGAAGACAACAAAGCAGAATCCTGCACAACTCCACACAGAGGGCATTGGCTGTCTCATCAACACTAGTAGCTGCTACACTTCCTCATTTTTAGCTCTGCAGGTTGATCTCCACATCCCACCATTCCACATGTTTCTGTCTTTGATACCACGAGGCTGGAAGAGTTCAGGGTGTATTAGCAAAGTGCTGCTCCTGGTTTTAGGAGGCTTACGGGCAAGTACTGCTGGGGTGGTGACCTCTTCCTGAGTATGGCCAGAGCCTCTCAGGGCTCGCTCACAAACACAGCCTGTTCTCTGCCTCCCACTAACAACGCTGCTGTTCCAAGGCATGAGACAGAACCAGCTGTTTGCAGCTGGCCGCGGCATTCCCCAGAGCAACAAGGACTGCAGCAGAACGAAAATGGTCATTCCCTTATTCTTAAGAGAGCCTCATCTTCCAAACCTGTTGCAGATGTCTGTCAAGGCTGCTCTTTTGTGCTTGTTATTTAAGTGCAGCCTCACCTCCCACATTTCTTGCTCCTGTGTCGCGAAGGCAGCTCAGCGCTGCCTGTTCAAGCACGTTGCTCCTTTAAGAGTAGGAACGCTGGGAAACGTAGTTCCTGGCGGAAAAACAGAGCTAAACCAGCCACAGAGGGCTGGTGGTGCCCTGGGAGAGCTGCAAAAGGGGCAATAAAAATAGCAAAGGAAGACTCCGTGGAAAGGAGCTGCAAAGGAGCAAGTGTCTAAGCAACCAGCCACCAGAAGTCCCTGCCTCGCTCCTCTGATGAGCTGTCCTTAGGCTGACGCTGCAAAATCAGCACCTCCCCTCCTTTCCTCCGCTCCCAGGCCAGGTAACTGCCCAAATCCTGTACAAGGTTGGACGCACACAAGTTTACACCCATCCACGCGTGCTCTGTTTACAGCCCACCATAATGAGTAGCAGGACTAAAAGCATCAATTACACCTTTCCTGAGCTGTGAAAGAGCTTTCTGCAGTGGCCCAGTGTTTTTCCCATCCCAGGGGGTATTACCTCCAATGTGCCCATCGGCTTCACTGGCACTTACCTTGAGGTCAAGCCTTTGCTGCCGCTCTGCAGCCCAGCTGCTCCAGGAGCAGGCCTGACCAGTTCCACCGCACAGCGTTTCAGATGGTCCATCATCTCCCTGCACTCCGCTCAGACCCTGGGGATCCTCACAAACACGGGAGGGCAAATGCTCCCTATGGCTCAGCAGACGCTCTCTAAACACAAGAAATCCCTTAATGAAAAACACAACGAGATGTAAAGCGATTCATCCTCCCACCTTCTTTTCCCTGCCTCAGTTTCCCAGCACTGTAGGCAATGTCCCTGAGCCCTCCACACTCCCTCTCCTGCTGCGTCTCCCAAGACGTCTACACCACGCTCCCCCTTCCCCCACTGTAAATCTGAACCTCCCTGCCAGAAGCTTCCAGCCTGCTGAAAGGTCTCTACAGTTGTGGGATATGTCCTTTATCCTGCTGCTAGGGGCACTCCCTCTCCAGCCCCCAAAACACTCCCTCCTTCCAAACAACAGCCCATCTTCCCAAGGTGTTTCTGCGTAAAGAGGGGATCACGAGCCCCTTCGAAAGGCAAACTCCTGGAATCCGTGGCAGCCCGGTGATACTCCAGCCCTCACTTCATCTCTCTGAGGCCATCTGCGTTCATGCTCGCTTGCCCCCAGTCTGAATTCGATCCCTAGCTCCCACCCCCAGCAGCGGCTGCACCTTCTCCCCAGCGCTCAGCACAGCAAAGGGTTACACCAGCTCTTCCAGCAGCATTTCCTCTCTCTCCCTCTCTGCAAGCAGCAGCAATTGCCATTCTGCATCCTTAATAGCGGCGTAATCAAAAGTTATGATGCATTTTTCAGTAATCACAAGAAATGATCCCCACTTAGCGTTAAGTAAAGCAAATTTGCCACTGGAAGGATAAAAAAAAAAAAGGGAAGAAAAAGAAGAAGTCAAAAGCATTTCAATTTTCATTTGAAACGAATGAGTCAGAGTCAATTTGGTAAAGCAGTTAACAGCAGCTGTGCTCCCCTTCCCAGCCCCTTAACAGGTACAATTTGCTTTTAACAAACAACCTCGCAGAGGTCTCTGGCACTGTGTTAACAGAGTGGCATTCAACCCTTCTTGCTGTTGTGTATTTAAATTGTGTAATAGAGTCAGGCAGAGGAGATCCACCATGAATCTTAAGAAGTGCAATTTGACAGCATCTTTAAAAATAAAAAAAAAAGAGGGGGCGAGCCTTTATAAAAAAATAATAAATGAGTTTGAAAGCAGGTTTTGCTGGGTTATTTCAAAGCAGCGTATTAAAAACAACAGCAGTCTTAGAAAGCTCCAGTGTGGTGGCGAGACCCCAGCAAGCTTGGGGCCAAGAGCAAGCAGGGCCCCTGCGCAAAGGGCTCTGCAAAACAAGCCAAGACGTTCTACAGCCGAAGGACCCTCAGCCTGGGCGCGCTCAGGATGCTTCGCCCCACACCAAGAGCAATAGTGGGATGCCGTATGTCAGGAAAATAAAAACCAAATGCCAGCGCCACCCAGGCATGCACTAAGGTTGCCCCAACCCCTCAGGGCATCCCACATCATCTCATAGTCTCAGCAGTTGCCTAAAGATGACAGTCCCTGGGCTGAGAGGAAAAGCAAAGAGGTTGCCTCCAGCCACCCCTCCTCACTCCTCCTGACCTCAGAGCATCTCTGTCCTTCCCTCACCCCAAAGACAGGCCCTCAATGATGCCCTCATCTCAGCGGGCTTTCGGTTCAGGCAGTCATCTCCTCTCGTTCATTTGTTCTTTGGAGAAATCTCATTTCATTCCCTTCCAGGCTCCTCAGCTTTGTGGGGAATTACAGGAGGTCAATGAAAAATTCATGTTCTCAGTCAGTAATTGGCATTTTTGTTTCCTTTTTTTTTAGAGGAAGGAAAGCACAGAAGAGGATGTGAATGGGGCAGACAGCAGGGTGAGCGGGTATCTTCTGCCAGTTATTAAGATAAAGTCTCTCATATTACTCCTGTCCAGTGCACTCCAGTTCTTGCTCCAAGCAAGCCCTGTAATCCCGCCTATTGAAATCTGAAAGCATTCCTGGTACTTTTATTAGAGGGACAAGTAATGAAAGCAGACTGGACACGCACAATTATTACAGTGTAATCCGCTGGAAATGAAGTCAATCCAATCACCCAGCGTTCTGCTTCCTTCTCATTTTTTAGACTTCAAGTAAGTGCTTCCCAAATTCCAGCTGAAGTTACTGTTACAATCGATAGCGCGAGGGCTCTCAGCGTAAGACGCAGTTAATATGATGCTAGCAAGTGCTCCCCTATTGATCTCGAGCTGCTCTGAAACGCCAGCCAGCAGCAGCACCAGCTACCAGCAGCAGCAAGGAAGACAAATGCAAAATAAGGGGCTGCCAGCGCGCTAAAAGGAACAGCAGCCCTGTTTTTCGAGGATGCCCAAGAAAAAGAGAAACCCCCGTCCTAAAGGCACGGGAAGCTCTCTGCAAACCAAAGCCTGCCTGGCGGCGATGGGCTGCTCTCGGCAGATTGGCCAGCGATGAGGGTCAGACCAGGATTTCACCCCCGCAGCGTGCAAAAAGAAACTCCCTTCAGCCACCCTCAAGGTCCTGCCCCGCGGAGCTGCGGACAGGCGATGCTTCTTCCTCCGTCTCTCCCTCCTGTTAGCAGCAAACGTGCTGTCAGCCAGGAAACAGATTGCTACATCCAGCCCGACCAAGGCTCGCGATGATTAGATCTATTAATACAGTGCATCTGATGCACCTCTGAGGCCCTGACGCTCGGTGACAAATAGGGATGGGATTTCCTGCTTGGCGGAGCGGGGCCCTGAGATAATGACCTCCTTGGAGGCTGGACGGGTGGGACCAGCAGAGATCAGGAAGAGCAGCACCTCCCCGTGTGCTGGTGGGTGCGCTGGGAAGAGTCCCAGCAAGGATAGAAGACTGACGATGCAGGGAGCTGTCAACCACAGGTGATGGTCCCAGAGCTCATGTCCCAGCAGGTCCTTCTCACTTTGAGGATGTCAAGGGTCCGTCTTTCCTGCCTTTCCTGGGTTCTCCTCCGGATGGGATTGTTCCTAATCTCACCAGAGAGGATCCCACTGTGGTGGCCCAGTCCCTGATACCATCAAAGGCACTTGCAAGGCCACACATCCCCATTGGCTGCCACTTGGGAACGGTTCTTCTCAGCAAGAACAGCCACCCTCTACAGCACAGCAAGAGAGGTGGGATGGGCAATTTCCCGGGACACAGACTTCCCTTGAACATCTGACCACACAGCCAGGCCCTCCTAGTATCGCAGCATGCCCCACAGCTGTTTTCTCAGAGCAGGGGGAGCATCACCCTAAGCTTCTCTACTCAACATCCTCTTGTACTTCCTAACCATCTTCCTCCATGTGCCCTTTGTCCATCACCTCATGCACCTAAAACATAAAACTAGAAAGCTCACAATTTTAGCACCTCCACCAAAAGATGTGAAGCTCGCATGACAAAGTGAAACCCTACCCGCTCCCTATCACAACCTGCTGCGTGACCTGTAGAAATGAGACAGGCCCCACTGCCTCGAGGGCTGATTTACATCGGACGAGGCTTTCGTGCCTTAACCTGCTTCCCCCACCCTGCACCTTGCCCTGCAGAGCTTGTGCTCCGCCACGTGCAGGGCTGGGAGAGAAAAGGCAGACAGGTCTGACATCATCTGCTTATCAGGCAGGGTGACATCTCCTCCTCAGCAGCTGCAGCCCAGGGTCTGCCTCTGTGGGGAAGGAGGCACACAGGCAAGTTAAAGGTGGACACTCAGAGCATTTATTACCTGCTTATTAGAGAGCAGGCTGCCATGATGATGAATTGGCTGGGTGACGGCTCCCACCAGCGCCCAGAGCTCAGCAGGGCTTTCTAACACCCTTTGGCCAAGGCTGGGCCAAGACAAAATCATTTCGGAGAGAAGGGAAGGAGCGGTTGTTTTTCTCCTGCCTCCAAAACAATCTGACCCTTTGCCCAACCTCAGCAGGACCTTTGCTTTGTGCACTCTCTCCTTAATCCCTGATGGTTGAGTGCAAAGGGGATCCCCAGGCATAGGACAGGTTTTGAAGGAAAACTCTGCTGTATCCTCAGCAGAGCCTACAGAGCAGCTTCCCCCCATAACAAGTAGTGTCACTTCCACGAGCCTCCCAGCAGAAAAAACAGCAGATAGGGAGAGGTATCTGAGGTTCAAAAGTCAGTACATGGTGCAAAGACTTTCCTTGGACTGGAGACAGGCTTGAAAGACATTCCAGAAAACTGAAACCCACAAAGAAGGTGGTTTTTTGCAAAGCAAATCGAGGAGGAGATAAGGAAACTGAGCATTGTTTCAGAGGACCTCTGTTCAGCTTCTCCAAAAGCAGGAGCGAAAGGCACAGCCAAGAGGCTGATGGCTTTGGGTGCCTCTCCCAAAGGCACCGAGCACCGACATTCTTTTTGTGATGATTTCTTCCCTATCCCTCGGTTCTGCAGAAACCTGCTCTGTTATCCTTTATCCCTCCCGCAGGCCAGATTCAAACACGTGAAGGGGTGAAGAGTTCAAAGGACAATGAAGCTGCCTTTTCGCTGAGCTAATCCCAGACTTCGGTGATTTTCACATTCTTGGGCTTTCTCCTGCTCATTTAATTCAGTGAAAGCAACTCCTGAAAACTGAGCCAGCAGAAATGACCATGCTCTGCTAACTAGAGGCGCCTCATCACCCATCCACCTCTGCTGGCAGGAAAGACCATCCCACATTGTCTTTTCACAGGCAGCACCAATTAAGGGCAGGCAGCAATACCACTCTGCGACTGCTCCGAGTGACAGGGAGCAAACTCCTTGGTTGAGGGAGGCTGGTTGTGGCGGTCATCTGGAGGCCATTGAGGTGGGGCAAACATCCGTTCTTGGCGGCCAAGCTGTCTGCTAACCAAGCACCCAGCTCTCCAGTAGAGACAGAAGAGTCCTGCAGTGCCAGAGAAGAGCTCATGGGCTTTCATCTCCCTCCAGCTTCACCTGCCAAGGTCCTGTTGATACTCAGTTCTGTCTGCTCCCCACCGCACCCGCGCAGAGGAATCTTCAAGCACAGGGACAGACAGATGGGATGAGGAACCTCATTCACAGGATGCTGAGCAGCAGAGGGTGTTGCTGTGGAGTTAGTCAGCTCTAGATCCTGATCTCTCTGCTTATCGGGAGGTGAACACCTGCCCCCCCGCCCCACCTTGGGATGGACTGGGAGCTCTAAGTTTCCCTCCTCTCCCATTGCTGGAGGGCCCTCGGCCACAGCCTGGGGGAGGGTTGCGCATTGTACATCTCCCCGCTGAATTGTTACACGTTTCTGCTGTGTTCCTGAGAGGGAGGACTTTGCTACCAGCGAGCGGGCGAGAAGCTGCCATCTGGGACCGCATGTGCTTTCCAGACAGATGGCTGACTATTCTAGTCGTGTTTTATTTCTAGCAATGGTTCATACGGCAACAGCGCTAGTGTGAAAATGGGATGTGACAAGATGTGTATTGCTTACACCTTCTGTAAAGTTCAGATAAAACCAAGATGTACGGAATGTAAAAATCAATATAATTAGGTAATTAAGCGAAGCGAAAGCCCCTGATTTAACACTGCATTGTGTTCATGGGGATTACAGATTGTGTATGTGTGTGAGATACGGAACATGCATATTTATGCTTCCACATTTGTGCATGTATATAACGCAAGAGGAATGAGAAATGAGGAATGTGTACATTTAGCCTTTAAAATACACGCAGCTACCTGTTCCAGCAGGCTTTGCAGACAGAGTTTCTGACAACCATCCCACTGTTTCACCCTTTAGACCGAAGCTCCACAGGGTGGGGGAATTCCCTCTGTTGTGCTCAAGCGGGACATGGTGCAAGGTCCTGGTCCTGCCCACCTTGCTTGGGCCTTATACCCTGCGTTCTGTAATGCTGAACAGCTACATCTAGAAAGGGGAGCAGCAGCAAGAGCAGCAGCATCACACTTGCACAAGCTCTTGCTTTGTAAGCACTAGTAAAGTTAGGATCACTGCACCGCTTTCTGTGGAGTCAAGAATTCAGCCCTGTTGCCGCGAGCAGCATAGGGCAGCACATCCAAGAGAGCCTGATGCGTTCCCGTGCGCGTAGAAGTGCTGAAATCCAGCTACAAAACCCATTTCCCAGTTGTTCTTTCCAAGTTCTTTCCAGTTCAGGTTGAAGGCCTGAACTGAATGTTAGAGGCCACTGGTCACGCAGCTGGAGCTAGCTAGAAGTGGGCTTCTCCTGCACATGGAAGCACTCTGCGCCTCAGCTCAAGAACTCGCATCTTCCACACACAGGTCTTCATATAGACCCAGAAAGAAGGAAAGAGATGGCAAGAAGAGTATTCAAGACAAAAGTACCTGTCCTCTGGCTGCCCAAAGGAGCCAGTATAGCAGTGACAAGCTTCTGGAAGAGGCTGCTGCTGGACTCGGGTGTATCAGAGAATGCTACTTCCATCACGTCCTGCTTCTTCAGCCTCAAAACAGTGATGGTCCATCTCATTTTGCACCAAGTGAGACAACACAGGACTGGAGAGGAGCAGATGGGAGAAGAGTGTTACTTGGTCCACACCTCCACACACAGATCCCACCCAGCAAGGTCCTATGCTCATGGGCTCTCAACTCAGCTCCTAAGGAGTTCAAGACAAGCAGAGATGTCTTCTGAAATATGATCAAATGTTTGTTTTAACAGACTAACGCAGAGCAGTGGTAAGAGACCCAAAAGCAGGGGAGCATGCTGGGGTTATCAGCAAAGTCCCTGTCCCTGCAAAGTCATCATCAGGGGGACAAAAGATGAAGTAAGCAGCCATCCCACCGTTAGACTGCAGGACCGAGGCTCGGGGAGCGTTGGGTGGCAGCTAACCTGGGCCACTTGTGTATGCAAGACCCAGGATCTTATGCAGGGACCGAAAAAAATCATACTTATGGATAAGTTTGGGGATACACAACAGGGAAAATTCCTCTCAGAAGCAAGAGCTGAGCCAAGCTGCGGTCAAACCATTCGCTACAGGCAGAGATCCAAGCCGGCTCAGACAGACAAGTGAGAAACTGCCACCTCTAGACCCTCCATGACTAACTCTGACTCAGCAAATGATTTTCTTGCACTTTGAGGCCCCAAAGTGGACATTCCACGGAAAACAGAGCACGTACGGGGAGTTTAGGCAGTGGCTAACTCTGTCTTTTTGTCACTCCGCAGCTCCCAAGCTGCCGCTCAAAGCAGAAATCTTCCGTCCAGCGTCCAGTTCCCGTTAGGTGTAGATGTGTTTTCACACTTCTGCCGAGCCAGGTACTTTCTGTACTGCTGATGGTTAATTACTCGACGATGAATCATGCTGCTCCGCAGGAAGGGGGGCAAACTGTTATCTGAGCGAGTCAAGGAGCAGGGTGGCAGGGAAGGAAACATCTCCGCATCGGGCGGGTGGGCACACACGTAGCGGATACGTGAGGAATAAATTCAGAGAGGAATATCATTAAATCTCCCAGCCTGGCCACTGAGGTAGGAGTTTCTTTTCCCCCCTCCCCACAACAGGGAAATTCTGCTCTTTCCATGGGGGGTGGGAAGTGGCGCAGGGCTGCATTGAAATGTAAATTCACTCAAATTATTAAGCACAAGAGAGCAGCTCCTGCCAGCCCTTTGTTCCGCAGTCAGAATGTGTAATCTAGAAGAATAAATATAGTCAGATATCAGCTAAACAAAGAGACCCAGGGCCATGCATATTCAGCGACCCTCTCCCCCAGGACATCCCTTCCCCCTTTAGCAGGGAGGCTCTTTCTGCAGTCAACAATTGTAGATCAAAACGCCCTCATTAACCAGCGCCTAGATGAAAACCTCTCGCTGTTTCATGATGGGGGGGGGGTCCTTTTTCTTCTCCAGGAGCAGATATCCACCCCCCCCACCCCAGTTTTCTCCTCTGTCCCTTTCCCTTCCTGGGAGGACAGGGCAGGGGTGCCTCTGCCATCCGACAGATGGGGTGGCTGCAAGACAAAGTCCCAGGGTCCAGCATCTAACGTGGCTCTCAGAACTGCCCTACCCTTTGCTGCCGTGTCCACCTCTGTGCTGCCCCTGGGAAGAGGCAGGCACCCCTCGGGTTTACGCAGGCAGCCTTAAAGAGGACAGAAACCACCAAACATACCCCCTCAGCCACTTCACAGCAAGAATTACCTGGACTGAGCGCGAGAGTGGAGACTCCCAGAAATGCTTAGATAAAAGGACCACCCAGAGCAACTGTTTACTATGTTTCTTCCCACAAGCTACTCATCTCCCGCAGCATGGGGAGCTGAAGCCACCCTGGGGCTCCAGGTCCAACAGCGTTTGCAGAGCTGCTAGAAGCAAACTCTGTGCTGTGATGACTGAGGATGGCGACCACCTCCACTCTCCAGCCATACGAGAGCAGGTGATCACACCGGCACGAAGCCGTGCTGGGAACTGGATGGCAAAGACAGACCCAGCTTCTCAAAGCCATTCCAGCAGCAGAACATCAAGCAGGCAGCCAAGGACTGCATCTGCCCTAAGAGGAGGTGGTTGGAGGCCAAGCAAGTGTCAGGTGAGGAGAAGGTGCTCTCCCTCCTCACGGCTAGGGTCATTACCTAAAGACAGCTCCTCCGTCTGCAGTGCTGTCAGTCTCACTCCTGTCACTACCACTAAAGCTGCTGCAAGATTTAGAGATGAGGTAGAGAAGGAGGGGGGTGAAAAAAAAAATCAATTTGGCTGGTTTTGAGTTATATGAATATAATAAACGCTGAGCGTCCTGCTTCTGGATGCAGTTTGCGCTTCCAATAACTCAGCAACACATTCATTACACAAAGAGAGGTAAAAGCAGCAAGCCATTAAAAATAAAGCGCCAGGAGAGGGAAGGCCATGCAGGCCGTAAATATCTTTGACTCCTTTTCAACCTCCATTTTCTTATCCCTGCTCATTCACTAATTGACCTCTGGA
Organism: Buceros rhinoceros silvestris; assembly: GCF_000710305.1. NCBI lineage: Eukaryota > Metazoa > Chordata > Aves > Bucerotiformes > Bucerotidae > Buceros > Buceros rhinoceros. The sequence continues at coordinate 31,597 of NW_010415723.1, read as the reverse complement.
TCCTGCTTCTCAGAAGAGTTTCCATCGCTGCACTGTGTCCTTCAACCACAGCTTGCAACAAAGGCTCTCGGGCACCCTCCACATGCAGAATAAACTCACTGTAGACCTCCGAAGCAGGAGAAAGGATCCCCACAGGATCACAAATCAGGTGTTCCAGGTGAAAAAACACTTCCAGTTTTAATCAGCATGCATTGGCCCTGAGCCATTTGGAAAGGAGGGTGCCCCGCTCCACAACAGCCCACGGATTCCAGCACTTCTCTACAAATCCTGAAAAGGTTGAGCCTATCACATGAAGACCCTCCAAGCCTGACCCCAGGACCACCACCTTCCCGGCATGGCTGCCGGGAAGTTGTTCCTCACCCAGCATCTGAAATTTTGTCCAGCCTGAAAGGCCATCTCTTGTGTTAGGCGTTTTACCTCCCATCACATGCCACAGCAGAGATTCAGAAGGCGGCACCCGGCTGGCCCACCACCCTGGAGAAGTCTCCCTAGCAGCTGGGACAGATGCCATGCTGATACGGAGGGAAGTGGTTACTCGGCTCAACTCCATCTCGGCACCACCTGGTTCTTCTTTGGAGTCCATCATTCTGGTGGTCTCATTTCTTCACGAGTTTCAGAAGCATCCTAGAGCATCACCCAAGATGACGACAAAACAGCAAGTGAGACTTGCCTCGCGTTTCCTCTGACTAGGAAAAATACTTGCTGAATGAGGCGAACCTTAAGTTTGTGAGGGTGTCAGGTTTTTTCTGCTCCAAACCAGAAGTGATGGGATTCCTCTCTTTCTCGCCTGCAGGCACTCAAAATGCCACACTCCCTCCCTTCCACGGGATTTAAAAGAGCAGCCTTCTCATGTTCTTAATCCCTCCCAAAGCTCACAGCATATGGCAGTTTCGAAGGAAATTGGGTTAAGACCATAAAGGCTATTAGAGGAGTCTTGCTAAGTACAGGCTCTGCAAGAGAGAAGCTCCAGGAGAGGGGCAGCCCAGGGGTGTTACAGACCTTCCTGGGCCTTCAAGAGCAGAAGGCAGGGCCAGGAGCTCCCTATCATCTGCACCCAATCCCTGCTAATGCTGAGAAGCAGAACAAGAGCAGACAAGCTCATCCCCCTGTTTTCTCCAAGAAAAGGGCTTGCTGAGTGCGAGGAAGGAGGAAGGATGGTGCATCACTGGAGGTTCTGATCTCCCCACATGGCCCAGGGTTGATGGGGTGTCCTGGGTCCAACATGGTGGAACCGGATGCTCTCCCGTTGTCTGGCTTTCTTCTTCCCGGAATGCTGTGGTTTTCCCAAGCTTCCAGGAAGGAGGACAAGCCTCTCAAGAATGAACTCATAAAAGGGGGCGTGTTGAGAGACTTGAGGACATCCTGTTTTCCCCTCTGCTCTATCTACTGTCCTCCCTATCTTGTCCATGCTGCGGCTTTCTCAAATATGCCGCGCAGGACTCTTGAATCTCACACCCCAGGACTGGAAACCTTTATCGAGGAGAGAAAGCCACGTCCGTGACCTGCTATTTCCCTGAAGCAGTAAAAGACTCCTTCTGCAGAATGGGTACAACCTTCTCCGTTTCTGCCGATTCCCGGCAGGGGTGGTGTGTGAACTGTTTCGCCGTGACGGATTGACCCAGCGGTACCCCTTATCTCTGCACGGATGAAGTAGGCACCAACGCATGGGGGAATTTGAAGATATGCCCTTGGGACGCGACCAGGC
>NW_010415723.1:27433-29318 GCF_000710305.1 Buceros rhinoceros silvestris | reverse complement strand
CGTGCTGATAAGCCATTAACAAGCATCAAAAGTTTTTGTGTGTGGTTTGGCTGGTTTTGCTTTTCCAGCCCACACACTATTTTGTCACATCCCTTTCGGTGGGAAACAGCCCCCCTTTTCAACCTGGGACACGGGGGAACTGTTATATGCAACCTCTGGCCTCAGGCACTGCACAGGACATTAGCCAGTTCAGCCCAGCCCAGCCTGAAAAAGGAGAACTGCCTCAGCAGCAGAGACATCCAAAGCCATTCTCACAGGAGTCAAGGAACTGCTCTCAGCCTGCCACCACTCATCCTTGTCTGGGGCAGGTGACCAACACAGAAGGGGCCCACTTGTGATACCAGTATGGGAGACAGAAGCCCCCTCCATACCTACCGCCTGCCGCTGCAGGGAGGGGACTGCCAAAGCCAGCAAGGCTGGTCTTAACTACAAACCAGTTAAAGAGAAGTGCTGCTGCCTTCCCCTGTTAGCTACAGGTTTTCTCTCACTGTGATTTTACAATGGTGCAGCTCTACTGTGTATAAAGCTAAAGAAAAAGAGAGAGCAGAATCTGGCCTTGACTGCTTATATTCTTCCTCCTAAACAAAGCCACATTTGACCAGGAATCTCCTTTTCCCTCCTCTCATTCACTGGTACAGGAAATAGTATCAGACCAGTCCAGTATTCAGGCACTTTCACACAAGATTTCTCACACTGCACTTTCCAGGATAGCCCAAAAAGTTAATCAACTGCTCCCTACCCCCAGCTACCCTCTGATCCACACGCAGGTATATGAACTCGCCCACAGATTTTGGCACAAAACCATTAGAGAGGAAAAAAAATGTCGAGGCCTCTCAGTTTGGCTCATCAGTGAATATTAATTTCTATTGTCATGCAGTTGACTTGTAAATCAACTGGATCATTAACTCAGACCTTTCGTGCAGCAATGTTACAGGATGTTGCAAGTTATTTAGACACCACAGTGTTTCCTCCTCTCCCACTGCTTTGAATGCAGAGTTCTGTTCCCAAGGAAAGCGGGGCGCAAGTTGAGTCCCCCCAGATACAGGTAACACAAGAGCGGCGCTGCTGCAACTGTATTGGTCAGCATTTGCCAAAATAACCCCACCACGCTCATCTTTCAGGCCAAACAGTGCCTTTTGCAGATGGCTTGTTCCCCACTGTCGTGACACGAAATGGAGCTCGTATCCGGAGCTGGGACGAATCACTCTAACGCCAATGTGGTGTGTAGTGAGACCCGTTTATTGTTTACATTACATCCCAATTTATAGACTCTTGTCCACTCAACTAACTACATGGTGATTGGATAGTGACTCTGTTACACAGACAGCACACATCTCTTAAAGCACTATAATTGGATAAAAGGGGTTAGACCCCACGTGGTGAGTGTTGTGATTAAAGCTACCAAAACAAGGCCAGTATAGATAACATTTCCCACACGATAACACTGCAGCTGGGTTCGGCTGCTAAGTTTCCCAGAGAGGGAGTAGCATATTTTCATAGTTCCAATTTCTGCTAGAAAAATACACCAACACCCACGTGGACTAACACAGACCCATTTCTGCCAAGACAGAGATACCCACAGCAAGATTACAGGTCTAGGCAAGAGGCTGAAGTTTCAACTAAGGATTTGTGGCTCTGCTGAGAATAGGCTGTAGTTTTGAGGAGGGAACAGATCTATATCAATTTACAACATCAAAAGGCTCAGATCTTGGCTGCTTCATATCTATTAATAATAAGTATTGACCATCATAAACCAATTGAGAACATACTGCTGGACCTCGGTCTGCTGTGAATACTGAATTAGCGGAGTGATGCGAGGCACAGTTCAGTCGCTTCCCAGGCTGTCGCTGCTGTGGGTGTCCCATCTTGCCAAGGCCGGGCATTC
>NW_010415723.1:13367-27325 GCF_000710305.1 Buceros rhinoceros silvestris | reverse complement strand
TGACTATTGTCCTGACAAGGCACAAGTGTCCACCATCTCTGCTGGAAGCTCTCATTGGCTTTTTCCTCTAGAGAGGAGCTGTGAAGTTGGAAGCCAAGGTGTTCTCAAGCAGTAAGCAATGCTGCCATGAGATGCTACTTCACCTGAGCGACTTGCAGCAAGTTGTGACCTATGGGATTTGATGGAGACACGCAAGAGGAGCATTTTCAGCCAGCTCTCCTTGTCTGGGAACGGCCACAGCACGAACATGCCCACAGCCAGGGCAGGATCAGCTGGGCTCAGCGGGGCAGCTCCATGTTTCCTGCCAGAGGTGTGCCCAAGAGAGAAGGATATGCCTCCACAGGGTCACACTTGCGTGCTGCAGCAGCAGTTCAAGCCCCAGCACAGCCAAAGGGGCTCAGTGAGCTCCAGAACAGGTTTCCCCGCAGTGCTGCTACTCAGACCACATTTTAACCACGGCTCACACAACTGCCTCTTGTCCAAGGCTTACCCGCCTGTCCCAGTTTGTCCGCTGCTGTTCCAGCAGAGCGTGGCTGAGATGGGCTCATCTGCACAGCTGCACGCAAGGAGGTTTCCAAGCCTCACTGAACCTCCTGCACAGTCAGTTTGGTACATCTGTGCGATGGAGCAGGGCCGTGGCACACAGCCCCATACCCCAGGGTTACAAAATACTGTATGGACCACCTAAACACAAACACTGAGCACGGCTCTTGGACATGCTTCTCTCCTATAACATCTCACTTTCAGGATGGCCATGGCATGCCCATTTCTGACCGGTCTCACTCCGCCAGACTTGCAGACTGAAGGAAGATCACGTCACCTACAAGTCCATGCCCCTTTCACCCTTACACCGTCATGCTGCTTTGGCTGCTGCTCCACTGCTCAGCGCTACATACGTTTGTCCTTTCACAGGCAGCCACCACGGCTGAAAGAAGAGATGTCTCCTTCTGACAAGGCCATGCCAGGGACCAGGAATGAATGAAATCGAGAAGATGCACGTTAAGACCGAGGGGTATTTGCAGGACACATTGGTAGGTACATGGGGCAAGGGTGAACTGTGGAGAATCAGAGCTCAGCTGCACTGTCCTACCTTCTCCTCTAGCTACATCTGTTCAATCCCTCAGTTGCAGAAGCCTAGTGTAGTGCTTTTGAGAGAACAGTCATTTTGCAAGGGAAAGAAACCTGGGATATTCTAGACCGGGTATAAGAGCTGAGCACAACAGAGGGAAGGCAAGTCTGGAGAAGCGAGGGGGGCTCCATTCCCAGTTCAACAGCGACCTCTGGTCTCAGCAGACCGAAATGCACCGATCTTCTCATCAGCTCAGTGCAGGGACACCTCGAGATAGATCATTTGGGTGTTTTATCTTTGGGGAATACGGACATCTTTCACATGTGGGCAACCACTGTGACCTTCAAATGCCATCAGGTGGAGCCGAGTGCTTCACAGCCCCAGAAGCTGTTAAAGCATCCTAGGATTTACCTTCTCCTACTTGGCTGGTATTTAACCAGATGCCAAGAGACAAGGACACCTGGCTTCTAAACAGATTGTTTTCAGCGTACCCCAAGAGGGAATATAGAGGTATATGCACGCACTCACACACATGCGAGACTTGCAAGGAAAGTCTTCAGCAGAGCTGTGTAACCAAGACAAGCAAAAAGAGTGCAGCTACTACTGCTACACACCCAACTGCCCCTTGAAGGCTGGGGAATCTCCCCGTGTGGTCAGGGAGCTGCAGTATCTGATGTCACACTCAGCAAGTCGGTTTGAACTGCCCAGCCTGCGGAACCATTCCTACTACAGGAATGCTCAAAGACCTGTCTGGATTCCTCAGAACAGGGCATCCTCACCCCTCTCTGCACCTCTGTCCTCTGCTGCCCTTCAGTTAGGGGATGTCTAGGACTCTAACAGCCCACAAAACATCAAGCCAGATCCCAACTCTCAGCTACTAGTTTCTCTCTCACAGCAGGTGAGAGAGGAGAATCCCATAGCAAATCCCACCTGTGCTGTGCGAAGGGTTCAGCACCAAGATCACCTGCTGGGCTGTAGTAGACACCAGTGACCACTTCTCACTCCAGCAACTCATTTAAAGACACATGGTCCCTAGAACCAGGCATGCCGCCCAATACCCTCCCTGGGAGTCCCACATGGGAATGATCCCCAGAAACTGGGATTCCAGCACAAGGGGGGGTTTGTGCCATCCATGAGGATCAGCAGGCCAAGTGCTTTTCTCTTGTTGGGAACTGAAGGAATCATGTGCCCACGCTAGCACTTCCCTGGTGCCAGTTGTGCCTCCCCACCCCAACACATCACCCAACACCAGTAGCTCCATCCAACCATCCCTACCAATTCCACCACTGTGGTGCCCAGTGCCCTGGAAGAAAGAGGACTACTCCAAAAAGCCCCAAGCACAGGAAGGTCTGCTTTGCAGTAAACTAAGATAGCAAAATGAGAATCTCACACCTCGCAAGCTCCAGAGATGTTCTAAAGCTGCAAAAAAATGTTAATAATAAGCAAAATATCCTAACACTATCGGATCAAACAGCACGTGACCTCTGCAGTGGAGGCTCCACTCTGCTCCTCCTTTCCCCATACACACTCACACAACTGTACTGATAGGTCACAGTGACAATCCTTAGAAAACACAGCAGAGAAAATGACAGTCAGTTTAAGATACCCTCAGCCACAGATTAAAAATATCAAGCTATAATTAAGTGTTTTGAGTAAGACAGAAGATCTATTAAGCAACTTCAAAACTGCTGCAGCCAAGAGCGTCCAAAAGTTGGACAGAAGTTGGCAGAAAACAGAGAGCAGGTCTCTGCAGCTCCTAAGGACTGTATGTGCTCTCCCCACGTATAGTTAAAAAATGAACAAAAAACCCCATAAATCCAACCATTTACGAACATTGCCTCACCAACACAAACCATAAGATTACGTGGTGTTTCTAGAAGTAATCAGATCAACTTCAACAACTATTTTGCAGAAAATTTCTCATACTTCGACAGCTTTGACTGGCTTAATTGCCACTCTCTATATCCACAATATTCTATCAGCTGCCTTCACAGGGATCAACACCCCGCTCACACAGAGCTCCAGACAGGGTCCAGAGATCAGACAAAACCAGACATCGGCCAAAAAATACTTAGACTTCAGCAAATGTTCACACGTGATTGTTATTATCCAAGGATCTTACATAAGCCCAGTCCTGCCAGGTGGATACGGCAGTAAAAGCAGCCAAAGGCTCGGTGTGGCTTTAGTCTTTCAGAGCTCCACAGCCGAGGTAACATGTTCTGCATCATAAAGCCAAGGGCTTCCTGAGGTAGTTGTGCCCTTGTCTGCACAGCCCTTGGAGTCTCTCATTGGAATGGATGCCAACGCGTTCCCTTCTCAGCGCTTGGACTTCCCAAGTCCTCCCATTTTGTTACTCTTAATATTTATAAAACACCTAGCAAACAACTGAGTCCTCCTTCGGACCCCTTGTCATTCCGAGTTGCTTATCTCCCCGCTTGTAGGGGGCAACCAACAGATTTATAGCAGCCCATAAAAGTTGTTACCAAAAGTACATTTTCTTTCCGCGTGTGATAATTTCTAATAACTCCTAGGCATGATAGCAATTGCTGACAAAAGTCAGCCTCTGTTAATAGAGTTTATCTCAGTTCATCATATATCCTTTGTCAGTGGAAGCTTTTTGACAAGCCTGGGGTTAATTAAAACCAAGAAGACAATAAAATACACCTAATCAAACATTACAGGTACAGAAATCAATTAGCAGATTTATGGCACTTTGGAGCCCTCTATAACATGCAAAATTCAAAGAAACTGTCAGTTCCATCCCCCCAAGACAGTGTAATTGAATTTCTAATTGAAACTATTTTTCAATAGGTAACACAATCCACAAAGTTTGATTTGCATTAAAGTGGCATCTGCAGAGGACAGAGAAACCAAAAAAAAAAAATAAAGAAATCCCATGTTGCTCCCATTATGCTTAGCAATAATTATTACTATTTGCATATTTTAAATTTTGCTGAAGCCCTTTAGAACCAGCGGAGTGACCAATTCTTTGCCAAGACTGCTGCAGACACTAAGATTCCCATGGAAAGAGTTCATTTGGATCAAGAGGGGAAAAAACCCACAACAGAACACACTCCAAGTGATGGGCCATTCCTGGTGGCATCCCTAAGGGATGGATACTGGGACCAGTATTGGTTTATGGCCTTGTTAACAACCCACGTGATGGGACAGAGCCGGCTCAGCAGGTAGGCAGAGAACACCGAAACAGCGGGGCAAGTCTGTACGCTGGAGGACGGGGTTGGCTCTTGGAGAGTCCAGTGGGGTGACAGGAACCTCACGACACTCAGAGACAAATAAATATCTTCTCTGAGCGGTTCTGGTTTCGTCTTTTAGGACAAAGCTCCACACATGCCATGCAGCTACTGCCAGTTTGGACACAGCCACAGAGACCCTCACAGAAGTAGTTCGGGTTGGAAAGAGCCTTAAGGAGATCACCCAGCTCCAAACTAGATCTTGTTCAAGATGACAAAACCAACAAAATAAATTCTAAAAGGCCACAGAATAGGGCCTGTTACAGAGCGTTTCTCTCTGAGGTGCAAGGAGACGGAGAGCACGCACGTGCTCATAAGCCATAGCTAGGAGCTATCTCTTGGTAATTTACTGGCAGATGGGGAAGACTAGACATGAAAAGTCAGAAGAAATGAAGATACAAGGGCAACATAAAGCTCTTGCATCTCTTGCAGTGTAGCGAGCCAGGTTATTTTAACTTCTGATTTTAGCACTCATATCTAGAACCTGATATAAACAAAAGTTTCTTACTAATATGAATTATTAACTATTCATCTAATATGTATTAAAATATTCATTACATCTTTTCTGTTATACAATGAAACAAAAAAATGACAATTAGTTTTATTCAAATACTGCTCTGAGGCTGGGAAATCTGAACTCCACCTGGCTGGGTCCTGCTTCATGAGAACCTGAGCAGAGATGAAAGTAGAAGATATTAGTCTTCTGTGGAAAAAAAAAAATGGGCAAAACATAACAGCAAAGAGTAAAGAATGGAACAAGAGCAGAATGGGGCCTTTCCAGAGATTTTTCTCCTATTTTAAGGAAACTGCTGGCTCTGTAGGATCACTCAACAGGGGAGGCACAGGGGCAGGGATCCTCGCACAGGTGGAAGGGCCACCTGTAATAGAGATCTGCTTTACAGAGGGAGAGGATTCCTGTACCACCAAAGACAGCTGCTCCGCTGGATATCACTTGGTGTGAAATTAAATCCTGCCACCTTTGGGAAATGGCCCACGGAGACGTGATTAATTAGTGGATCTGGAGGGAACTCATTTCCTGTGTTAAGGAAAAGAAGTCCAGAATTCAGACTGTGGCAGAGTTTCTTCTGGAACTGCCCCTTGAACCTGTCACTATCGTTGACAGCGTCACTATGACGCTGCTGTGCTTGCAAGAAGAGCATTTTAAACTCCGCAATTCCTGGCATTTCAGAAGTTTGAGAGCTTTGCTCGGGCTCTTCCTCCCCTCTCACAGGGGCTCCACGTACCTGCGACTGGACATTTCCCGGTACCACAGCATTCACTTCCCTTATTTCCACCAGGTAAAACAAAGGACTGTCCTGGTTTTGCCACTTAGCCTGCCCCTCATCTAGAGCTTTCTAGTGGTCCCACTATGCCCTTCATAAGGGAACCCTTCCAAGATGCCACCGAAGCATCGATGGCCTTGTCATCACCTGGAGAGAAGGAGTTAGTTTGTGGTTTGGTTAGATTTTATGTTTGTGGTTGTCAGTTTTGTTTACGGTGTATTTATTCCCCTTCCTTACCTTTTGTTCCCTTCCACTACGAGCATGTCTTTCTGCTTACTCTGTTCCTTCGCACCTTTACACGCACTACTTGTTCCAGAAGTAACAGAGGATGATTTCCAGCCTTGAGAACCGAAACCTTTCCCTTAGTCAGCACTAAAAGCAACTTTTGGCACCACTGGACTTTGCTGGCAAAACAGAATGAAACAGGTAGCAGGGAACAGGCGCTAAGTGAAGGTGAGAAAGAGGTATGGAACCCTCTACCCTCACAGGCTGCAGGAGCCCAGGGCAGCCACAGGGTAGGAGAAAGCTCAGTTTTGCTGAGTTAAGAATAGAAGCAGCTGGAGTTAGGAGACCAAAAGACACGTCCAGCGCGTTTGAGGTTTTTCTGGCAGGCTGATACATGAGCGTTGAAGCTTATGGTTAAGGTTCTCCTGGTATCTTAATACCCCCTTGCTGTAAGTGATGTTCATTTTCTCCCCCTACAAGACTTGTCATTCCTTACCCCACAGGTCACGATTTCCCCGTTCTTTCCCATTTTTGGCTTTTGAAAGGCAGCATGTAAAGCTGGGTACACGCTGCCTGCCAAAGCTTCACCAAGTTACACAGAGTAGTGGTATCTCTCCTCCAACCCCACAGCTCACCCATGACACTGCTATTAATACACCCAGCAACAAGATTTTTTTAAAGGAGCATCACCCTGAGCATCGCTTAGCCATGATTCACCAGGAACTCAAACTCCTCCCTGCAGCACTGCTTGCCTAGGCAGTTGTTTCTCTTTTTTTAATCAGATGTTTCCTTCCTAAAGGTAATCTTTGTCATGGATTTCAGCTTATTGATTTCTAACCATTCCTTCCGTCTAGATCATTTTGAGCTCAAAGCCGACTCTACAGACTGCTTGTAAACTCAGCCCCGGTGGCATCCTCCTAAGGGTAATCTTTGTCATGGATTTCAGCTTATTGATTTCTAACCATTCCTTCCGTCTAGATCATTTTGAGCTCAAAGCCGACTCTACAGACTGCTTGTAAACTCAGCCCCGGTGTCATCCTCCTAAGGCTTTGAAAGAGCCTTCCCTGCGCGAGCCAAGGTGTTCACGGATGAGAACTGTACCGCCCAGCACAGAGAGCCTCCAGGACCAGAAATAAACAACAACGATACAAACCCACTCTTTGACAGTAAGCCAAGGGCATCTGTTACTTGAGAAAGGTTCTTCCAATAAGTGCAATTCCTCTTTCTGAGCAAATTCAGTTTATGCTGCTTTTACAGTCAAGGACACCACCAACAGCAGTCAATGGCACTGCACCAACCACCCCGTCACTCACCCACCCAGCCGCTACCCATACTGGGAGGAAGATTCCCCTTGGATGACCCACACTCAAAGGGAACAGGCTCACAGCACGCTCTCTTGTCCCATCCAAACATCATGACTTGATCCTTCCTCTCCGGCCGTTCAGAATGCCAAGGGCATAAACCTCTCCACACCCACAGTGCATACCGACCCAGAGAAAAAAAAAAAAAAAATATATCCTCTGCCTTTCTCTTCGTTTCCAAACCATCTGATAGCAGCGCGGGAGTGCCGGCACCGCACACCCGGCCCAGCTGACACATCTCTCCCGATGCAGGGCAGGACAGCTCAGGCAGAGCTGATACGTGCTCCGCAATATGTTCGCTGCTGTTTTAAACAGCAGATTACACCAGTGACCCATTCCGGAGGTGTCAGGCTGTGCTGGCACATGGCCACAGGGTGCTGTTACGTGGTAATTTTCCCCTCAGCCCAAATATCACTAGTTAACGCTCTGGCCAGCTGCTGCTAAGGAATCCCAGGCAGAAAGAACATCCAAAAATCCTTTCCTTAAGTCTCCATACAACATAAGACGTATTTTTTTTTCATCCTCGCATTTCAGCTTCTTGCCTGACTGCAACGAGACCAGTTGAAGAGGAATGCATAAAAAAATGCTTTAACAGCACTGCAAATTCACTTGTCTCCTCAATGCTGATACATTTTCCTTCAAAACTTTGCATCCTTTGACATCTTTGCAGTCCCTCCATGTTCCTGCTGCTGTTTCTCAGCGATAGATAAGAAAACTTCAAAACCTTGCTCCGCGCTGGCAATAATGAGATTCAAAAGAAAAGATTTTTTTCCCCAATTTTTCCACATAAAAAGGCCTGAATCAGAGCCCAGCAGTGCACAAATATTACTCATGTCATTGACACTAAGAAAAGGGGAGCTGTGAATAAAAAAATGTTAAAAATGAACACAAGGAGCATTGTTTGCATATCAGAAAAATTAATCTACATAGAGGAGTGTAAGAGCCTGCAATTCAGAAAGCAAAGAATTAGGACAGCCCAGCTGAGAATAATTTTCTAGCCAGTTAATTTAATTGCATAAATCATTCCTTTGTTAGCAATAAAGAGATATAATTAAAATGAGATTGCTTCTCATTTCTATTCTCTGGAAACTAAAGGAATTGATTTTGGGGAAAGCATTCTTCCAAATACCAGATCGGCAAATTACATTTACCTTTTTAGAAAGGCTGAATTATTTTGCGCTAATATCATGGAGGGTTTAATTAATTATAGATCTGCCATATGATCTTAAAGAAATAATTTACTTAATGCCCACGGAACAGAAGTTTGTAAGTGCGGGTATCCCTCTGATAGATGGTGTGCGGATTTTTACAAACAGGTCAGGAGTTGAACAGGTGGCTGCCAGGAGAAACACGAGGGAATATAACAAATGTTTAAAGCAGGGGAAGGTTTGTTAAGAGATATTGAAGTACCACTACTTATTTTTTTGTACGTACCTGGACTACTGTTCTTCGAACCTCTCTGAACTGGTTTTCCTCTAAATGTTGTAATGAAGGTGGTTTTCTATACACAGATCTTCCGGGATCTGTAAGCATGAACAGGTTAATAACAAAACAACAGCTGAGGAAAACAGAACATCACTTTTGCTGAATAGCACAGGGGTTGGCCACAGCCAGGAGGTACCACAACAGATCTAAATGCCAACGTCCTGCATCGTACTGTCCATCACACTCCGCAGGCTTGGCTCTCCCCTCAAAGCCACAAAGCACCACGGGGAGATGACAGGCTGCTGAACTCCCTCCGACGCGCTTACGGCCAGCCAGGCAATGGGTCTGTACCGAGGAGACTGAAAACAGCCCCTGCTGCGTGTGTACCACCCGCCACAGGCCACAGCACTTCACCCAGTGCCCTAAGCCCCACACTGACAAAGTGCCACCAGCTCTCCGGCTTCCAACACCATGGCAGAAAAGTGTTCCTAGATATAGGTAAAAGTCTCCCCAAATCTTCAAATGCCCTCAGTTCGTATGCCAGGCTAGAAAAAGGGGTAGAACAGCAGCAGCTTGCAAGCTAGATTCCAAATTTCACTCCTTTGAAAGGTTAAGAACTCTTCCACACCGGATGCAGTTATAAACACATAATGTTTTATGTGTAATTATCATAATAAACGCAGCATGGTCTGGGATACCTGCCCTCTTACCACCCTCTTCTTGCAACTAGTTTCCATGCAGGAGACCTCAGATACAGTGGGGAGTGGGAGGATTCTTCATCTCACCCTGCAGACAGCTCTCCTCTCCATCAGCACCCCTGCAGCAGGGGCTGCGTGGGAGGCAAGAAGGGGGATGGAGCAGAGGGTGGTTCTGCTATGGGCAGAAGGCAGGGAACAGAACCTGCTTCCTCTGTGGCACCAGGATGGAGTCTTTCACAACCACTCACGGCTTCTCTCCACACCAAACAGACACTCCTTTTCAGACCATTAGTAATTTCATGGACTTTTGTCATGCTGCTTCTCTCTCAATAGTCCTTTTTATCAGGTAAAAGCTGCCACACTTCCACCTTCCTCCAGAAGCAAAGTCCCCTGCCATCAAAGACTCCCATTCCCCACATCTGAAGCTCTTTGAAGGACAGACTGCTCAGTACAAATTTAAGCCAGGCTACCCGGATGAACTCTCCATATAGTCACACGAAGTTTTCTAGACCTCAGACAGGCACTAAGCTGCATCATTTCCAAGCAGGACACGTCCTTGTGCGTTAACCCTGCAGGCTATGGAACATCTCAGCAACGTACCTGCCTGGCAGCTCTGCTCTCAGTACCAGCTTAGCCCATCTTCTCGGGGATCTGCAGGAAAGAGCAGCCTCAAGACCAGCGCAGCTGGTAAGTCATTCCTACCCACACGCTGCCCCAGCCTCACAAGCTTTTCCTTTTCTACGTGCTTGGGAAAAGCCTTGTCCCAGGAACATCATTCCCCATGCATTCGCCATCCCATAGTGACAGCACACCCACCACTAGAAAGGGTGTGGTGAAGAGCAGCCGGTAAGCCAAGAAAAGAGAGGGCTTTGCATGCAAGAGTTAAACAGCAGATAGATTTGATCTCGTCATTTGAGATTCCCAGGAAAAGTATCGTGTTGCTATGGAAACCCCAGCATAACCCTGCTTTTCCCTCCTTTTGTTTGTTCATTTTCTACAAACACTGGCCCCTCCCAGTCCTCTCCAGCTGGGCTTGCAGAAACTAGTTTTTCTTTCCTAGCGTCCACTTCTCCCTGCAAATATATTTTTCAGTACATTGTCTTTCACAGCATCACTGTCACAACCTCCAAACTCTTCTTTTGCAAGTAGTGTAGGATTTGCTACCCCTTAAACTCAGCTCCTCAACACCTTGTTCTCTTTCTGCTTGGGGAAAAAGGGAGAAAAGCCTTGTGGTAGTAAAACCAACACTCCTGGGGGGCGGGGGGGGGAACCACACCACACACATCTAGAAGCTCTCTTCTCCCAGAGGCAGCAGTGTGCCCCTCTAGTGATTGTGGTTTATACTCGTACGGGTCTGTCTCACTCTAGGCATTGCAGGTGTTTACTCCCAAATCACAACAGTTCTCCTCGTGAACTTTCCAAGTGAGACCAAACCCAAAAAGCAACTTAAAAGCCCTAGCAATGTGGTAGGGTCTGGCAGCCACGTCAAAGCAAGGGACATGGCCAGAGACAAAGGCAGGTCCCAGGGATCCTCCTGTGGTAGATAGGCCAGGCCTCATCTGTGACTACACGCGTGCAAGCGAGGATGCCCCATGGGGATGGAGCAACACCACCACAAACCGGCACAGGACCGCATACAGGCAACGACGCTAGTGACACCGTGGAAAAGTCATTTCACCTCACCTGTCACACCGTAGGACAATCTTTTAGATTGTCACAGCGCAGGACAAAGCCCACTGTTATATAATACACGGCACTGCAAGAGCCTGATCCTGGCCTGGTGGCACCAGAGTAACAAACCTGACCCAATCCCCATCAAGACACACACACACACGCTAAAAACTTGGTCTCTACCTTGCAAAACATCAGTGCAGTTTCTAAGACTGCTCCTGGGTTTTGCTGCTCTGGAGTCACCAGAGCTGTCGAGCCATGGACTGTAGAACAGCAAGAGAGCACCCAAACCTCCTGGGGTTGAAGAAACAGAAGTGTATCGCAGCAGCACCAGCACATACCTGCGTTTATCTTCTTGTGCCCACAGAGTCCACCGTAATCAACATGTTACAAGCATTTTCATTAAATTGTTAGCATAAAAAAATTCCACAGATTAAGAGGGTCCCTTGAATGCCCCAGAAGGGACCAACTAAGCGTGCGGTGTTACGGAGTTTCATCACGTCACATACAGTTGTCCCCATTCAGGTCCCAAAGAAGAGCATGTTCCCTTTTTCGCTTTGCAAAACAAGGCATTTTTGCAGTCAAAGAATTTGGATATTCAGCTCCAAGTTTTCCTTGGTTTTATTCCCAGGTATCTCTAGCCATTCATTTTACTCTGTTATAAGGGTTACCCTTAACGAGTCTAATGGAAGTCTCAAGGGAATCTTTCCAAAAGGAAAAGGTCCCCTCAGATACAAGACTTCACCATGCAGGAGCAGTTATGTGCCCGATTCTACTTGTTTTGCACCTCACAATTTAGACACACCTCACCTCAACATCAGAACACAGCCCCGATACACAACCCTTTCACACTCACTCCTGCAGGAACCATCTGCACAAACTACAGGCAAGCGACTACCAAGTGCAGGATCTCTCGCCTCCTTTCTCCAGACTAGCCCTTGTTTCAGCAGCGTGAAGGGTTGTACCCTCAACAGAAACATTCATGGGTAAACTAAAGGTGGCTTCAGAGCCTGAGCTGGCTTTCCTAATGGTAAAACAGCACTTCAAAACCAGTCCCACTGCTGGATAATGCAACACGATTCCATGGGTACTGGCAACCTCAAACACCCTTCATGTCCTCCAGTTGTTAGACAACATCAAGCATACAGCAGCTTCTTGCAGTTGTTAGGATGGTCTTCACACAAAACTGATCATCAGCTGACTTCTAACTTTAATATAAAGATTTCACTTGTAGTTTACCGGGTCCTGGCTACTCCTAGAAGATACACACACGTCAAGCTGCAAAGTTGTTATTCTGAGGCTGCAGATTCAGCAAGTTTCCTTTGGCTTCCTCAGCAGAGCCAACAGCTGAACTCGCCACCACAACCTGTGCCAACAGCCCCACCAAGTGGCCAAAGGCACCCTCACCGCCCGGCCCAGCTCACCCTGCACCCAAGGCAGAAACGTCCCACCAAGCAGTGGAAAAACAGACTTGCTCCCCTAACCCAGCCCTATCACCCGGCCCAAAGCCTCACCGAGAGGGCTTTGAGACCGAGTCTGAAGCCTTCCTTCCAGCAAGGCTGCGGAGTAAAGGCAAACAGGGCAGTGCAAGAGGCTTCCTTCCTTCCCAAGAAGGAACAAGATACCTCTTCCTCTGCTTGTGTATCACAGAGCCTTTCAAAGCTTTGTTCTCGTTCGCACGCTGTGCCAAGCCAGAACCTAAGTTGCCCACCCATTTCCCAACTGACCCATTACTACTTTTTCTACTTCGAAAGATACAAAGGTTGGTTTAAATTCTTCTAAAAATTGGAACGAAGCCCTGTCCTCCCTCCGAGACAACGTATCTTCGCGGGCAGGAGACACTTGCCTTCCTTTTGAATAGTTTATGGTATGGAGTCCTCACAAAGGAAGGACAGCCACAAACAACAGGAAGGTCAGGCTGTGCTGTCCATGCGTATATTCCGGAGGTTCACATGCCTGAGCTTGCACCAGGAGGTGTTTTCTTCTGTGTTACACACAGCCCTTCCCCTGCACGCAACCGTGCCCTCCCCTCTCCCCACTTCCCCGCATACACATGCTTAACATTCTATGCTAAAAGTGTTCATCTCTGAGGAAGGAGGTTTAGAGACGGGCTATGGACGAGCTGGCAGACAATCCATCTTCAGCTTCCTGCTCCTGGAAAGCAACCTTTGCCGTCACACTGACCGGCTGGGTGACGGATGGAGGCTCCCTAAAGAAAAGCTCTAGTAAGATCGACCACCTGACTGAACTGCAGCCCGAGCACAGTGCAAGTGTGCTTACAAGTTTATATAAATACAGGAAATACTGAAGTCACTTAAAAATAAAATCACACATTTAAACAGCGTTATGCCAAGCGGCAGAGCAGCTGCTGACATTGTTATTCTCGCAGGAAGAACACGGGGAAGGCTGCGAAGGCCTCATTCCGCTAAGTCTAGCCTGGCTATTTTATCAGCTGCATAATAGATGCCCCTCTATAATTCACTTATTTCACACCAGTGTCTTAAAATAAAGGAGTTCTGCAGTTTGCTTTGCTTTAGGCTGTAGCAGAGGGCTCAGGAATTTAGAAGTCTTGGGTCTTGATTATGTTTTGGTTGTTTTGTTTATCGCTCTCAGGTACAAACAGGCCGCTCTGATGGCACAAGAGCCTACCAGAAATACAGAAAACCACCCCTGGAAAGCAGAAGTTTTGTTTCTTCATGAATTGAGGCCTTTAGCTTTACCCAACAGCTGTGATCTAGGCTAGACTGACCTGAGAATCAGAAGTGTCTCAATAAACCTCAGGGGAAACTCTACACAAGCCTTGCCATCTGTCTTCAAAAATTTCATAGTACTTTAAGTCTGGAAATACCTAAAAGTCATTACAGTTTTTCTGCACAGACATCAAGTTCACTAGCAAGTACTGACAAAGAGAAGCAACATCCTCCTCTAGATAGTAACTGCATCTCTCTAGAATCCATGCAGAGGGAGGGGAGCAC